>NC_067155.1:507867-720367 GCF_903995435.1 Acomys russatus | reverse complement strand
TGCGCTTTAATGGTCCCTCTGTGTCCACCAAGCCCTTCCCTCCAGGGACGGGGTTACAGGAGTGTACCACAAACCCCAGATTGGGATGCAGATTCCAGGGATCTAAACTCACATTCTCTTATAAGCTGAGCAACACCTCCAGCCTAGGACTTCTTAGCAGTGTTTAACTCTGAATTGTGAATGGCTAGCCACAAATCAACACCCATTTAAAGAAAACACTCTTCAAAACTACTGGCTGTAAAAAGAAGGGGGGGGGGTGAAAGAAATTTTTAAAAATTAAAAAAATAAACTAAAACTGCACTCTTGGCATACTCAGATAACCAAGTTTACTCCTTCTCGAGTCTCCGAGGGAGTAGAAGACCAGGTTTGACAATGAAGCTTAATTGTTTAGGGTTAAGATGTTGTTAGGTCTAGATAGGTGTTCTAAGCTGATAATGACAATATGTGATGAAGATTGGGATACATTCAGAAATTTAGATGCACCAAGATAGGAAAGATGTCTTCTTCAAGGCTGTCAAATACAAATAGCCAAAACACTAAGAATGTAACATTTATATAATTCCTCATTGTGTCACGGTTCTTCTTGCCATAGGTAATATATTGTATATATGTGTAATAATATAAATGTGTATGAAAATAAAATAATTAAAAATAAATAAAATTAAATTTAAAAAGTAAAGGCAATACAAATAACTTTTGTGGGGAAAAAAAAAAAATACCAGGCATAGTGGTACATGCCTTTTCTCCCACGTTTCAGGAAACAGAGTTCAAGCCCAGCCTGTTCTACACATGAGTGAGTTCCAGGACACCCAGGGCCACATAGACCCTAACACAGAAAAAGACAAAAGTTATCATGAAACAAGAACAGGATGACATAACATTGTTAACAAAAGTATATTTTAAAAACTGAGGAAAAGTCGGGGTGGGGGAGGGGTGGCAGTAGCCTACACCTTTAATCCCAGCACTTGGGAGGCAGAGGCAGGCGGATCATTGTGAGTTCGAGGCCAACCTGGTCTACACAGCAAGTTCAGGACACTCAAGGTTACACAGAGAAACCCTGTCTCCAAAAAAAAAAAAAAAAGGGGGGGGGGGGGGGGGAGCTTTTGGAAATGGAAAAAAACAAAAAAAAAAAAAAAAACAAACAAAAAAAAAAAAACAATACATTTCAAAGATCAAACCGAAACCACTTGAAACATCAAAGAGAATTCAGCAAATCTCAAAGCACAAACTTGAAGTAAAATATTTATGTAAAAATATTAATAACACCTACACTAGGACTATGGAAAAAAAAACCCTTTAAAAGTCCCTGTTGGCAGGGCTGAAGAGATGGGCCGATGGTTAAGGGCATTTGCTGCTCATCCAGAGGATCAGAGTTTAGTTTCCAGTGCCCAGGCAGCCTAACTGTAGCTACAGAAGAGTCTGGTGCATCTGAGGGCACCTGCCCTTATGTGTGCATACCCACATGCTGACATGTACATCGTCACATGACTAAAAACAATAAAATAAATATTTTTTATAAAGTTCCTGTTGGCAATAATAGAGAAAATGCACAAACAAACAAGTCAAATACTGAATAATCCAAAAGAGGTCAGGAAACTAAGAGGAAAGAAAAACAAAACAAAACAACAAAACCAGAAAAGGGGGGAGGAAACGACAACAAATGCTAAGGCTGAATCCAAATATATTACATGGAATGTAAACAGTCCAAATACAACTGAGAGAAACTGCCAGAGTGGATTAAAAAAAGAAATGCTATGCTGTATACAAGAAATACACTTTATTATACTATAATTAGCACAGATGTTAGAATTGAGAAAACACACACCCAGCAAACATTAAACAAGAAACCTATGTAGATAAAATCAAGAAGAGAAAGTTGCACGATCATGAAGGAGTCCGTTTCCACAGCACAGAAACTTGGGCTGTCTGCAGGACCTGAAAACAAGCCTCCCCAGACAGTCAGGAACTGCAGAGCTCAAGGAGGGGCCACACACACGGCCACCTGGAGAGTGCCCTCTCTCCACACTCAGCAGAAGAGAGGAGCTGCATCTACAGCGCTTTTATACCTCAGCAAATAAAGTACAAATCAGCATCCGAAAGAAACCCTCCCAGAATTTAAAATTAAATATTTCTACCTTAATTCTGGGAATAGTAAACGTTTTCTATCAAAAGCCAGAATGTGCTCTCTTTAGATTTTGAGGGCCATACTTGGTCTCTATCTCATACTGGTTTTGTTCTCTCTCGCACAATTCTTCTTTTATTAATAGGCTTACATTTACACGTAAAAGCTGGGGTGAACCAGATGTGGCTGAAAGGTCACAGCCCGTCCTCCTCATTCTAAATAATTAGTGAGTCAATGAGTGTATCCCAAGACTTAGGAAAATTTACTTAACTGACAATGAAACACATGTGTCAAAATAGTGCAAGGCTACAGCAGTGCCTAAGGAAAAATGACAGCACCAACAGCCAAGAATAAGCACCACAAAAGAACCATAAAGTGAACCCAGAAGATGTCTTAATAAGCAAAAGGGGATGGGGTATGACTTTCACACGTACTCTGGTGCCTCATATTTGGATGGGGAGGCCTGGGCACTCAGAGAAAGGATAGCAGGCTACCAAGAAGAGACTTGATACCCTATGAGCATATACCAGGGGAGGAAATCCCCCTCAGGAACAGTCATAGGGGAGGGAAGTAAGGGGAAAATGGGAGGGAGGGAGGAATGGGAGGATACAAGGGATAGGAAAACCATTGAGATGTAACAAGAATAAATTTTAAAAAAAAAGAAAAAGGGGAGATAATCAATAAAGCCAAAGGCTGAGTCCTGAGATTGCCAAGATCAGCACAGCCCTCAGCCTCCGCGGTGACACAGCTCTGAGGACTTAGGGTGGCTAGAAACTGTTAGCTTCTACCAACTGGGTATCAATGGCACTCAACACCTACCTGAGACAGAAAGTGTCTACTGATATATCATCAATCTCTTGGGGAATGAGAGGCATAAAACTAGTACCTGCCGATTTGAGGACCACACATCTAGCCACACAAAAGAACAAGAAGAAACATGTTAGCAAAAGCAAGGTTAAAAGGAGACCGGGCACTCCAAAGTCATTTAAAAGGAATGAGCACTTATCACTGTAAACAATTCTATTAGATACATTTAAGAACGGAGGTGAAACTCAGCAAGTCTTTACATGTCAGGAAATATCAGTCTCCCTGGGGAAAATGATAGTCTAAGTAGTACAATAGTTTTTAAAAAAAAATATCTAGTTTGCAGTCAACTGCCTTCTGCCTTCCGGTGGCTTTACTGGCAAATGCTACCATCTATCTTACAGCACCGGTTCTGTGCTGTGTCCTACAAAAACAGAACGCTTCTCAAATCACTGCATGAATCAACAAATCATTAACAAACATTCAGAAATACACAATAACAATATACCATGGCCAGACATGGATCATTCAAAGAAAGATAATCAATCAATATAATCTATCACATTAACAAATTGACCCCAAGAGCATATGAACATAGCAGAAAGAATACATCACAAGAGTCAAGATCTATTCGTTATTTTAAAAAAAAACAAATTCACAAACTAAAAATAAATTTCCTTAGTATGATAGAAAGTACTTATTTAAAAGAGTAACTTAAAAACAAACAAACAAACAAAAAACTACAACCAACACAACATGTTGTAGTACAGACCAAAAGTTTTCCTTGGCAGAAAAATTGTAAGACCAGTTTTTTGTGGGACTCCTAACAGTGGGAGCAGGAGCTGCCTCGGAGGCGTGCTTGCTTTGGGGACCCTTTTCCTCACACTAGGTTGCCTTGTCCAGCCTTAATACAAGGGGAGGTGCCTAGTGTTTGGTTGACACCCCTGGGAGGCCTGCCCTTTTCTAAAGAGAACCACCTGAGGAAGAGTAGATGGGGGTAGGAGGGTGGGGAAGAGGGGGCAACCACACTGCCACCACTGGGAGGAGACAGGAAACTGCAATCAGGATGTAAAAAAAAATTTTTTAAATAATAATTATAAGACCAAGATGCCCGTTCTCAGCACTCCTGCTCAGTCCCATACTGAAAGTTCTAGCCAATGGGGTAAGGCAAGAAAAAGAAACAGAAAGCATGAATATGAAAAATGAGTTTAAAAACATGTCACCATTTACAAAGACACAAGTGTCTACACCCAAACTCCTCCTGGGGCATTTATTTCAAAGAAGTTCACAGAACTGAGAAGGGCTTACATGGCTGCATGGCACAACATCAACTGTGCATTCTTTAAAAAGTCAAAGACGCCCTAATTTTAAACACACTATAAAGCTACAGTAATTGAAACACAGATGGACACAGGTCAAAGAGAACAAATGGTCTAGAAAAGTGAACTACACAAAGAGAACCAGTGGCCAATGCCTTCACTTTTTAATAATTTTAGTGAGGTACTGTTTACATGCCATACAATGTACTCACTTAAATGTACATAAAACCTAACGCCCAGGGCTGTGCAGGCACTATTACACACAGGTATGTTCACGTCCAGAGCCCGTAAGAGCCACGCTGTACACTCTTCCTCACATGTAGCTCTGCACACATGCTACCTCACTTTTATATTATAAATCTGCCATACTGACCTGCACAGAATAAGTGGGGCCTGTGCAACTGGCTTCTTCCCCTGAACTGACACTTTCAAGACATTTCTCTCCATTGTCAAACTGCACTCGCGCGTTATCCACTTCTTAGCTGACCCCTGAGCTGCTTCCACTTTAGGCTACCATGGACAGTGCTGCCACTACGGTCTGCACTATGTTTTTGTGTGGGTGTACACCTTCATTTCGTTTGTGTGTGATACTAGCTCGGGTAAGTCCCACAGTGATCTGGTATTTACAACTCTTTGAAAATGCCTAATTTTCTAATATATACCAGTTTATATTCTCACCAATAGCATACAAAGGTTCTAAATCTTCCACATTTTTGTTAGTATGTTTTTGGTTTTGGTTCATTTTTTTCACAACAGGGTTTCTCTGTGTAGCTTTCCTATCCTGGACTTGCTTTGTAGACCAGGCTAGCATCAAACCCAGAGACCCACTTGCCTCTGCCTCCCGAGTGCTGGGACCACAGGCATGCACCACTACGCCCACTTGTCTTCCCTAGTCTAATCATCATGGCAGGGCACTTCCTGCGCTCACATTTGCTCCACGTGTCTTTCCAAAGAACTGAGAAGAAAACCTATGCATCGGTATCAGAGGCAACTCAGCAACAAAATCAAATGAACTCTGATACAAACAACAATTCAGATAAAGCATTAGAGCAAGTGAAAAAGCCATTCTCCAAAGAGACAGGAATCCATTTGCAAAACGTTCTAGGAAAATGCCAATTAATACTAACAGAGAGTAAGTCAGTGATGGCCAAGCCTCAGAAGCTGGCGCCGGGCGAGCCTGCACAGGTGAGCATGAAGGAGAGCATGGGGCACGTGGTGTGAGGCCGTGCTGACCTCAGCACTTACTTGCATCACAGCACTGACGGCTAACTAGACCGAAGTACATGTGCTAGCTCACAGAATAGGATACCAAAGAAAAATTTTAAAGAAATATGAAAAGATGATCTGTTTTTATTAAATGGCAAAAATGAGGTCAGCATGCAGGGAGGGCACTGCGCTTGTCCTGTTTCCCACAGCCACTGTCTCTGAGCTGTGGCTGTATGTCTATTCTGCTCCTCGCTATGGCTGCCTTCTGGGGGGTGGTTGGGGCAGAAACTCAAGCCTCGACCCCTCAGTGGTGGGATCACAGGCTTCCATCAAGAGGACAAGCGGTAACTTCTATAAATAAAGACCTCTTTCCACCTTGCTATTATTGCCTGGTCAACAACGAAGCAACTGATGATATGTTTAACTTGTTATTTCTTTTGCTTTTATGGAAAACATAGGGCAGTAGTTCCATTTAGCTACAGTCCTGCGCCACAGTTTCAGTTACCCATCGCCAAATGTGAAATGGAAAGCTCCAGAAATAAACTATTTATAAATGTTAAATTGCATGCATCTGAGAAGTGATGAAATCTTATACTGAGCAGGACACCGTAGCCACTAAGCCTCCCTCTATGTAGAACACACACTCGTCGCCTAGCCTGTTTGGTTATCGGCTCAAATGGCATAGAATAGCTGTGCTCCAGCACTCCCTTTTTAAAATAATGGCTCAGGGCATAAGAACAGTGATACCACAAAGTGGAAAAGCCAAAGAGGAGCCACAAAGGGATTCAATTAAGAAAAAAAGATGAATGTTCTTGTTTTAAAAATGGGGGGAAAAAAAAAGAAAGAAAGAAAGAAAGAAAAATGATATGCTGAAATAGTTATTCTGGTAAGAGTTGTATGCAAAACTACAGAGAAAAAGAAGCCCACATTGTTACAGAGGCATACCTCAACTGGGCAAACTGCGCCACCACCCAGGCTAAGAGCCTAGTAAGATGGAGTGGGAGGGCTCTGGATCAGCGGCTGGCGTTGGATCACATGCGCCTTCCATGACTAGGTGTCCCGTTTAACAACACACCTAGACGTGCTCTTCAGCTATTATAAATTACCCTGACCCTGTGGGAGCGAGCTTCTGAGCCTTCTCATCCTACTACACGCTATGCACTTAGATCAGGGCCCTGACAATGCAGACAAGTATCCATCCCAAGTCCATTTCCAAAATCTTACGAACAACTGGGAAGTGATCTTTTTTTTTTTAATCTGTTTCTTTCCATTACATAGTACTGAAGATTTTGTCACTGATTTAAGATTCAAAGAGAACAAACTTTTCCAGACTCCAGTGGACATGACAGATTTTAACACAGCAAAACCCAAAGACTAGTCACTGCCAAAGATTATATACAGGCCCAACAACAGGATTCTGGTTAGTGTTGCAAAAGATCAAAATATAAATCAATTACAAACTTAGACTTGATTTGTAATTAGTCTCCAACTATATTTTCCAGAATTTCACAGAATACCTGAGTTCTCCCACTAGTACTCTCTCCTGGATAAGTGAAATTATTTCAGCTTTTAGAAAAGTCAGCTGTATTTAGTATTAACCTCATTTATACAGGAGGATACTCCAAAATTTATTTTCAAACACATTACTAGAAGGTTGGGAATGGGTAGAAATGATATATCAATTTACATAGGCTATTATAAAAATAAGAACAGATTAGAAATTAAGCAAGCCTGTCAGAAAGCAACCAAGCCAGAGCCCAAAGGCCTGTGTCCAGGTACTTATATAGAACAAGACATTGGTTAAGTAAAAGTAAAATGTCCTTACAAGATGAGTCAAAATCTCAAGCTACCTGCAAGGGGCACCTTTCCATATCTGGCCTCTTTAATAAAATAAAAATGAGATTTCCTACAAACCAAAAGCACATTTAAAACTTCGTTAACTTTTATAAAAAGGAATTTCTATGATTTCATGGCAAAGAAAGTAAATGACTCCCAGGCCCCAGCATATTAAAAGCAGAGGCATATGAAGCAACAAGACACATCAATCGTTAAGTATAAACTGTCCCCAACTACCAGCAGAGCCATGTGATGCCTGTGGCTCACACTTCACAGCTGTGGGAAGAGCTCCCACCCTGCACCATTCCACCCTCCCTTCTCACCCCTGCTTTCTCTTAGAGCATCTATAACCCAGCACAGCAGACAGCCTGGACCAGCATTCTGACAGCTGCTTGGGTCACACTTGCCAGCCCTGGAGCCTGTGCACTGAGCAAACACCACAGACAACAGAACATCTCCACAAGAGGCACCTACGTTCTTTCCGATGTTCAACTAAGCCCACGGCCTGCTTGGCTGAGCACTTTGCAAACCAGTTGTCCCCAAGTAAAACAGTGACTTCATTAGTGTGGACAAGTTTTCCTGGCATGAAGGCAAGAGGGCCGAATGGTACCTATTGGTTAAAAAAGACACAGAGAAAGGCAAAAATTTTAAACATACATTTTAAAAATACTTAGCATGAGAAACCCTATATTATGGAGTTCTTATCTATGCATTGTGAAAAATAAAATGTCAGTTTCATAGAAATTTAACACTGTATTAGAATTTTACCAGGAAAATCTATAGAAAATTACATTCAGCTAATAATCCATGTTAAAACATGAAATTAAATCCACAGCTATTTCCATAACAGCTCTTAGAGAAAGTAGCGTTGTCCCTGAATGCTTATGCATTTCATTCATTCTTTCTCTCTCTTCACTTTTTAAAAGATTTTTACTTATTTATTAACTTTATGTATATGAGTGCTCTATCTACATGTATACCTACAGGGCAGGAGAGGGTATCAGATCCCAGTATAGATGGTTATGAGTCACCATGCGGTTGCTGGGAATTGAACTCAGGACCTCTGGAAGAGGAAATAGTGCTCTGCTCTTAACCACTGAGCCATCTCTCTAGCCCCTATTTCATTAATTCTTAAGTCTAAATGAAACCAAAACAGTAATGAACTATAGTCAGTGGAGAATACTTTACAACTGCGTTTTAAAGGTAGGAACTGGTGGTTTTATTGCATCTACACATCCACACTTAACCGAGCACCACAGAGCAGACCCTCGTGAGTCACACTGCTGAAGTAAAGGCTGAGGCCAAGGGCTCAGCACAGACTGTGTGCCATGAAGAAAGTCATTCAAAAACCAAGCACCTCTCATATTTAAAAAAAAAAAAAAAAATCAGTGTTCTGGGGTCTAATTCTATGAGTTAGCAAATATTATGGCTTATTCTTGTTTTGGCTAACAGGAAATAACTGAATCCCATATTCCTGTCATAATTAGTTTATATACAAGAATATATTTGCATACCAAACATCAGATTTTTGCTAATATTTGACATTTATCATAATAATTATATACAAATCATTGTATTGTTCTTGTTTTAAGGCCTAACAAAGCAAAGCTTCCTTGCTACGGAGTCTCCTCTGACAGTTTGTGAACTGACACAGGCAGCAGGGGAAATCCTACCATTTCGCCATTAGACTGTCTACAACAAACAACACGTGACTGTAAAAAGAGCACGGCTAGCATACCATGATGTCGTACGACAGCTTGTCAGGCAAGGTCCTCAGTCTCTCTTGAAGAGCACTATAGTCACTGTCTACTTTCTCCCTGATGAGGAAAACACCAAACACAGAGTGAGTGCACAGAGCAGCAATGGCAGAGTCCCGCTGGCTGCATCCAACAGTTCACAGCACTATAAACCGCTTTACAAGGTCCAGCAATGACATCATTCTCCCGTAAGTTCACTCAAAAACAGAACACTCACATCTCGACAACTCACTTCCTCAGGTAGGAGATGGCCTGGTCTAAACACAGTGTTGGAATTAAGTAATGTGGAGGGGCTGACATTTAGAGGAGTCAGAAACTCAGACTGAGAAGACACATCATACAGCTGCTGAGAGAATCAACAGACTGGACAGCAGAGACTGTGAGCACAAAATGGCACCAGGTGCTTCAGTCCTCATCAGAAAACTTAACCTCAGAGACCAGGTACCACCAACCCTTCAACTCGCCATATGAATGTGAACGAGGTAAGAAATCCGGTCAAGAGCAGACAACAACGAGACAGCAGTAACGCAAACCACACTTCAACTAGCCTCTGAATCTGTTTCAGAGTGTGTCGAGTCAGCGTGGTGGCACACGCCTGCAACCCTGGGCCTAGGAAACAGCAGACAGGAGGGTCAGGAGTTCTAGGTCATTCTCGGTTGCCTGCCAGCCAACCTGTTGGATTACACTGGATAATTTGGGGAAGTGTGTGGGGGAGCATCCATTCAGGCAACCCTAAGATTTGGCTGGATGTGTCTCCACTGGAGCAGAAAGCAGCATGTGTCTGAACTTCCTCCATAGGGAGGAGCTACTTGGAGTCGATGCGAAAATGATACTTCTTTAGAGGCCAAGTTTCCTAAAGACTCTTTGCTAGTGTGCAGGTTGCACACAACGCTAGCATAATGAACTTTCCTGTTACAAGATCACAAAAACAATAAGCTCACAAACTCAGCAGGTAATTTAAGTGAACACATACTGTCAGACTAAAATTTATCCAAACTGCCATGTACAGAATCACCCAGATAATAAAAATGAGTCTGCCAAAAGCCATGGAACTGGTGTCAGTTTACTGCTTAGTTCCAGTACAGCAGTAGTAGCCTAATTAATAAAGAGTATCCATTCAGTCTTAAGATCTCAGGGAATTTCACCTGTGCTGCTATTTACCCTGAAAATGCTCCTGCAGTAATATCACTCACCATTTCCTCTTACACAAGGTAACACAGAAAGAAAACAGGAAAGAAATACTGGAGAGAGCCCATCTCCTGTATCTGTCAAGACACACTGTGTGTGTGTGCGTGTGTGTGTGTGCGCGCACACACACACATGTGCAAGCCATAGATCAACACTGGGATTTTCTAACTTACTTTTGAGACAGTCTTGCCAAATTACCCCATTTTGTATCTTAAAGAAATAAATTGTCCCTTGGGGCATATCTTTATATAGACAAAAATGACAAAAAGCCTTCAAGGATGGGACTATGTATCAGGATCAGGATCTAGAAGGACCATAGCTTTAAAGTCAAAGTAGAAAGTGGATCCGCGCCCTCCTACTTCACTTACATAAATTCACCTTAGCCTTGGCTTCTTCCTTCTGTGTTAAAACTGGAAAATACTTGTTCACAGGTTCAAGAGCATTAAGCATCATTTTCAGGAAAGATTAAGCACTAAGATAAGATCCCACTTAACTTAGTCATTCAGTTGGATAGTGTGACTTACTGAGTGATGACGAGACTGCTGAATGTTAGGCTCTAAGACAGGGTCAATATGAACAATAAACAGGAGGATGTGACACAGGGCCAACACACCACAGGCACTGATGGAACACTAACAGCCTCTGTGACCCACACTGAGACTGTAAAAGCTCAAGTATCCACCCACTATCTAATGCTTCTGATTAGGTCCAATTAAAGCTAGCATTCAGCACGTCTTACACTGGTAATCACACCTAGAAAAGGGGATTAAAACAAAATCATGTGTACCCTCAGAGAACAGAAAGTTCAACCAAGATAATGCCAGCAATCAGTATTTCCAAATGAACACTCAGCCTTAACCTTCATTAATAATTCTCTCTAGAACAAAAATACGGACAAACTGGAGAATCGTTAAGACTGGAGTTGCGGTTTCTACATTTTGAGTTATTTTCTAAAAGCAGAAAAAGAAAGTGGAGATGCTTTAAAATGCCCCAACGTGGAAATACTTTTTGAAGGGAGTCCAGCTATATGTCTTGAAGAAATCCCTGAAAAATCATTTTGGTCAAAATGTCCACGGCCAAGTATTTAACCACAACCTGAACTCCACAACCCTCAACTGCACAAGATCAATGGTCCCTTTAAAACATTACATGCCTACGCAGCAGGAAGTCAGTGTGTGTGTGCGTGTGTGTCCTCTCCTCCCCCCCTCATTCACATACAAACACACACATCCAACAAGGAGGACAGAAGCCCACTGGGGCTAACGTTACACATGGTTACATGTGGTTATACGCCAGCATACATGTTTTGGGAGTGAATCCAAGTCCTATGCAGGAGTAGCATAGGCTTTAACTGCTAAACCATCTCTCTGGCTGTAAAGATACAAATCGTCTTTCCTTGAGACCGGGTTTCTCTGTTTAACAGCTCTGGCTGACCTGAAATTCACTTTGTAGACCACGCTGGCCTCGAACTCAGATCCCCTTGCCTCTGCCTTCTGAGTGCTTGAATCCAAGGTATGTGTCACTGCTCCTAGCTTTAATTTTTTTTTTTTTTTTCAGTTTTTCGAGACAGGGTTTGTCTGTGTAGCCTTGGATGTCCTGGACTCACTTTGTAGACCAGGCTGGCCTTGAACTCACAGCAATCTACCTGCCTCTGCCTCCCGAGTGCTGGGATTAAAGGCGTGTGCCACTACCACCTGGCAAATTTTTGTTTTTTATTTGAACATTTGCATACACACACACACACACACACACACACACACACACACACACACACACACACAATGTCTGGTGTCCTCCTAAGTCAGAACAGCACAGGGTCCTCTGGAACCAGAGCTAAAGTTAATGTGAGCCACCATGTGGTGCTGGGAACTGGCCTGGGTCCTTTGCAAGAGTGACAAGAGCTCTAAAGCACGGAGCCATCTCTCCAGCCTCACACAAGCTGCCTTAAGAACAAACATTAAAGCCTGCTTACAGGCGAGCAGAATCTGTATTTGTACCCAGAATAGTAACAGATCTCCATCAACCTTATTTCTTGGATACGTAAATTTTGGGTGCTTTAGTCTTACTAAAATACAGAAAGCAAGAGATAATTACCTAAAATAGTGTTTCTTCATTTGGACAACAAAGCCCAGGTATAGTTGGAGCAAGCCTCTCAAACCCCCATGCCCCCGTGCCTGTCCTCACGGTCTCTGACACACAGTACATTCAGTACCACCACCACCCCTTTTCCTGGTATCAGACTGAACCTTGGGCCTTATGTATGCTAAGCAAAGGCTCTACGACTGACAACATTCCCAGCCCTCTTTTTTTTTTTTTTAAGATTTATTTATTCATTTAATATTATGTATACAGTGCTCTGCCTGCATGTACACCTACACCCAGAAGAGGGCGTCAGGTCACATTATAGATGGTTGTGAGCCACCATCCTGGGATATTTATACCCAGGCTGACCTTGAACCTGCCACCCTCCTACATCTACCCCCTAGCAGTTGGGATGAATGGGCTGTGCCACCAAGATACAAGCCATGAGTCTTACTTCCAAGTTTTATTCAAGAAGCCTGCTTCACACCAAACAGCTTCACACAACATTCCTCATAGAAGTAAGAACTATAACCCAACTGAATGGCATTAAAAACAAAACAAAAAACCCAAAAGTTTCTTTCGAACCTTTGTTGGCCATGCCTACATGTCTCTGCAAAGCATCTTTCTTCAATTTTTAAAAGGCATTAAGATCAGGACGTGTGTGTGTGTGTGTGTGTGTGCGCGCGCGCATTTAAAGGTACCAATGTCTTGCTCTCAAATGCCTCAGAAAGAAGCCGATTAGTGAGTGAGACATGAGTGGTGTTTAATCACGGTGCACCTGCACAGTCCAATTGCTCTGAGCAGGTGAGGATTTCTCTAACAGAATGGGATACAGACATCAAATATAGTCCACATATTTAATTTTTCTCTTATGGGAAAAACACTTTTGTAAAGAGAAAGTAAGCACTATATCTCTTGTTCCAGGCAAGTGACAGATTCTCAACTCCATCTTTGAAGGGATGAAATGAAATATCTCTGTTCAGAAGAGCAGAATCTTCCAACTGTAACTAAGTAGGGAGACGACTGGCAGAAAATACCAGCACTAAATTGTCTTATTGGAGGAAGTTGCCCATCAGTCTCTTTCCCTTTATCTAATAAAACCCGATAAACAAACAAACAAAAAAATCAGAAAACACCGTGAGGTGCTTAAAAAGAAAGGGTTTTAAATTAGTGCAAATTATGTGGGTTTCTAAGAAGCAGCGAATCCTAAAGCTTCTGAAATGTCCAGGAGTCAATAGAATCTATTTTTAGTTTATTATCACCACTCCAGAACTATCCTACAAACACCTAAATAAGCCTACTTCAATTCAGCTGACTAGAAAGTCAACCACTCCTCTGCAACAGAGCCGTGGGCCACATCAGAGGCCATCCCTCAGGTCTAGCCGGCCTTTCTAAAGTTTGTAATCCATCTGCACTGGAGCTCCACTGGCTTGCAGGGTGCCTGGGCCACCTCTAGAACGAGACAATGAAGAAAGTTCAGTCAGGCAGAGTGTCTCTATCACTGCTACAGGAAGTAATGACAACTTTCCTCGGTGTCCTCTTACGTATAAGGACATTGTCAAGATACATGACAAAATATGATCACTCTTCAAAGAAAACAATTCTTTCTGTGAACTGTTGGGGAAAAGAAAGCTCCTCATTCACAATGTAAATGTATCTGTATGAAATCAGAGGCACCGCTACTTTTTTTTTTCCTAACTGGTCACAAAAAATGCTTAGTGACTTCACTTAATTAGATAATTAATATCTACCAAAATAATTTAAGGCAAGATAGAGACATATTCCTTTTATAATTGTTTCACACTTCAGAGCTTACTTCATCAGAAAAGTTGACGACCTAACACATGCTCCCTGTATTTCATGAATCACCAGAAAACATCAAAAATAATCTAAAAATTAAAAGCTGTAATTTTTCAAGATCAGTCTAACAGATTACTGAGAAGCAAATCAAACTACCTCTCCACTAGATGTCCTCCATTTAATTTTGCAGTGGGTGCAGAAGGGACACACGGTTACGGTGGGAGGGACAATATGATCCCATGTGGTCGCCACAGCTGCCACATGGACATGTGACCTGATCCTGAGATCTGTCAGTTATCCTAAGTGCCTGTTTCTTCATTCATAATTAATATTTTGCTCTAAGAATACAATCAGATGTGAATTAATAGTAAGGGGATAGTGTAAAACTGCATAAAAGCATACTGGTCTTTGAAGGAAATCCCCAAGTTTCCTAGGTTAGCCAAGTTTATGTGATAAATTTACAGGTGATTTCTGCAGCCTGTTCATTTCCCTAATTTCCTATAACTGATACATGTTCCTATTATGAGTTAAAAGGAGAAACATGTCAGAAGAGAAGGGAATTTATCTCTCTGAATATTTGTACCAGGTTCTGCTTAAACTTCCATAATTTCCTTTGTCACATCAGTTTAGGTTTTCTGTATTTTCAAAGTTAGTTTTAGGAAACAATGATAGTTATGGCCTTGGACTGGTGGTGTTGACTGCTGTTCCTTGACAAGGACTCATTTCCCAGAGTTTACAGAGATCTCCACATGCTCCCATGGGTCAAAGCTCCCATCAGATTCTAAAAGGGAGGAAAAAAAAAAAAAAAAAAAAAAAAAAGGCAATACTGTTTCTTAATCTACTAAGTATTTAAAATCCTCAAAATGTTTTTCAAGACAGGGTTTCTCTGTGTTAGCCTTGGCAGTCCTGGAGTCCCTTTGTCGACCAGGCTGAGCTCGAACTCACAGCAGTCCACCTGCCTCTGTCTCCCAAGTGCTGGGATTAAAGGTCAAGCTATCAAAATTATCTTTCACTCAAAAGTAAATAAAAATAACTGGGCAAACCTCACCACTTGGTTATGAGTTAATGTGAGTTGTTTTAAAAAAAAGTACAGCTGGGCATGGCAGTGCTCGCTTGTAATCCCAGCACTCCAGGAGGCAGAGGCAGACAAATCACTGTGAGTTCAAGGCCAGACTGGTCTACAAAGCAAGTCCAGACACCCAAGGCTACACAGAGAAACTGTGTCTAAAAAAACCAAAAGCCAAATAAATAAGCAGACAAACAAACTACAAGTATGCCCCCAAGTATGCCCACTATACAGTCTGTGCTTTCCTACATTAGGCAGATACTGACGCCCCACAGGACTTACAGGAGGCTAGAATCTGCCTGCTGTACCTCAGAAGCAAAAGCAGGTTACTCGACTATGGGATCCGGCTGGGACTCATGTACTGCATGCAGCCCTCACACAGCAGCTTGTGAGAACATTAACAATACTGTGTGCTGCTCTTATTTTAAATGAATGAATGAAAAAAAAAAAAAAACTCAAGGTGCAAACTGTGGTTTTCTACTGACACAAAGGTAAAGAAATAAGAAAAATTCCAACCAACAAATCCTCAACTTTCCCAGACGCCCACTGTACTTATGCCAGTCACCAGGAGCTATGAACCAAAGGGCTGGGATGCTGGAAACACATCGTCACAGACAATATTCCAAAAAGTTATAAATGGGAGTGTAAAAAAAATCACTTTTCCTTGTACATGCATGCAGTTGTGTGTCTATATGCAAATGTGCAGGTGGAACTGGATGTACAAGCCCCAGGGAGCTGACCTGAGTGTTGGGAACAGAACATGTGCTCTGTAAGAGCAGCAAGGCCTCACACCTGCTCAGCTACCTTTCTAGGAGCTTTAAAATAATATTGTAAACTCTGAGACACACACACACAGAGAGAGAGAGAGACAGACAGACAGACAGACAGACAGACAGAGAGACAGAGAGAGAATATCCCCATAACACGTCTACCTTTTATCCCCAGAAACTAATTTTCTTATTTTCAAAAATATTAAGGCTTTAGAGACTCCTAAATGTAATGATTTCAAATTACAAGTTAGAAACCATTAAAGAAAAGGAGAAGAGAAAAATAAAATAATTTCTAATTTGAACTCCATAGCACAAATACACATATAACCACTAAACTGAAAGTAATAAAATAAAACGTTTTTAAAATACTGGGGGAAAATTAGTTTCAATTATAAGTGAATTTATCTTTACTATTTTATTATAACCTTTCTATAAAAACTAACCATATATTCACCTTATAGTCAAAATTAAAATTTAAAAACTAATTCAGGGTAGGGGAGCTAGAGCAGATGGCTCAGTAGTTAAGAGCACTTTACTGCTCATGCCAAGGACCTAGATTCAGTTCCCACCACCCATGTCAGGTGACCCACCATCACCTGTAACTCCCAGAAGGCCAAGGCCTTCTTCTGGCCTTCAAAGGCACCAGTCATGCAGGCAGTGCATGTATGTATATGTAAGCACACATTAAAATAAAAGCAGTTTGCTCTAAAACATTACATACAAAAAAAGTATAACAAACATAACCACCCAAGTAGGGATAGTGACAAAAACAACTACCACCACAAAAAGCAGCAGACAGGGAGGGGGGCAGGTCTGTGCCTGCTGTACCCACTCTCCCCATCAACCCTTGGGAGCTGTTCAGTAGTAACAGCAAAAGCCCGTGGTACGTCTAGACGTTTTGTGACTGTTCTCTGCTTTACTTAAGGGGATGGGAAAGGGGCAAAAAGACAACAAAAAAGGAAAAACCCAGAAGAGGGTTCTATACAAAACATAGTCTACTAAATAGGGACTCTGAAAGATCAGCTTCCCAATTTACCACACACTGAAGAATGAATCCACCATTGTGAATAAGTATTTGGGGGGAAGAGGGGTTGTTTGATGTTATTGTTCATTTTTTGGTTTTTTTGTTTTGGTTTGGGTTGGTTTTTTTTTTTTTTTTTTTTTTTTTTTTTTTTGAGACAGCCTTCGCTGTCCTGGACTCGCTTTGTAGACCAGGCTGGCCTCAAATCACAGCAATCCACCTGCCTCTGCCTCCCGAGTGCTGGGATTAAAGGCGTGCACAGACCAGTATTTCACAGACTACATAAAGTAAAACAGAACAAGTTTCATGCACACACAAAGATAGGTTGTAGAAAACACTTTCAGGTATTCACAGGAATGGCTAGGAAGAAATAGTGACTCTGAGGGCAGCCTGGGTTCCAGAGAAGTTCCTAGTGTACCTCGGGACAGCAGGTAAGGCCCTGTCTCCAAAATGGGGGCAAGTGTCTGTGGGGCAGATTCTTCCCTCAACAACATCAGACAAAGATATGCTGTGTACAACTGTGTGTGCGTGTGCACATGTGCGTAAAACACCAGCATATACATGCTTATCTATTTTCCCGTTTCCTGATAGTAAAGAGCAGTTCTCAGAAGATTTATGGTTTTCCCTAGTCACATGTTTCCATTTCCCACTAAGTACTAGGACCATAAACTGTAACAGAAACTAGTTTTCCCAAATTGTCCAGTTTTCTTTTAAAAAGTAACAAACATCAAGCATTTGTTTGAAATTTTCTCTCTCAAAATTCACATGCTCAAGTGTTTTCTAATTTGTCAAACTTTAAGCTACTGTTTGCAACAGTAGACACATGCACAAACAGAACGTTGTATTTTCACTTAAAGTTGGCACTGTGTAATTTAGTGCTAGATTTCTTCACTACCTAAAATCCGCTTATAAGCTTTAAAGGAAATAAGGTGGTTTTTTTTTCTTTTTACTTGTATGTACTTTGGTTGTGCACGTTGAGTACAAGGGCACAAGGAGGCCAAGAGCGTCATATATCCTGGAACTAGAGTTACAGGTCGTCTGCAGCCTGCTACCTGGTGTGCGTGCTGGAAACCCAGCCCGGCTCCCTTTCCAGCCCCCCAGCAGCTATGTCTACACCTCT
This sequence comes from Acomys russatus, assembly GCF_903995435.1. NCBI lineage: Eukaryota > Metazoa > Chordata > Mammalia > Rodentia > Muridae > Acomys > Acomys russatus. The sequence goes on along the minus strand of NC_067155.1, from coordinate 702,276 downwards.
ACTGCATATAACGTATGGCTATACAGGAAACCTCTGTGCAGATTACTTGACTGTGCCCTATAAGGAACACAGAGTCATGCTCCTTTCTTGTGAGACCTGACCAATAGGAATCACCCGCACTGCACTAAAAAGGGCCGTAAGTTCTTTGTTCTAGCAACAGGTAGCAGTCATTTCTTCACCTTCTGAATCTGACTGCCTCTGTGGATTTCTCTAAACGCTAAAATGGCCTTACAGCTTCCATGATGTCATGTAAAAGAAAAAGATGCTGGGACAAATGCCACAAAGACTGCAGGCTCAGTCACCAGGCCTCACTAGCCCAGGCGCTCTTAAACATGGGCAGTGGAGTCCTGAGTGCTGTAGTGGCGGCCTGCGGTACCAATGCTAGTCTCAGACTCATTACAAATACTGGAAGTAGAAGGATGAGATTAAAATAAAACCGTTCAGATAAAACCATAAAAGTAGTCAGATAAAAGCTGACAACTACTGGCACTAGGTGGTGGGCACCCACAGGCTAACTACCCTGCTCCACCATCTTTTGTTTAAAAAGTTTTATCACAAAGCTTATTTAAGACAGGCATGCACAGCTCTAAGAAGATCCGGAGAAGACCAGCTTTCTGCTTGATGGAAAAAATACAGCGTGATTTGGCACAGTGGCCCAGAATTCCACTACTCTGGGAAACTGAGGCAGGAGGACTGCCACAAGTTCCAGGCCTACCTGGTCACAGTGAAAGATAAGACTCAGACAAATAAGATAGCATAAATAGAAAACATTCATAAATATATGTAAAACACTGAGATTTTTATTGTTTTTCCTCATTTATGCAGCATCTCAAGGATCCAGTCTTAGTTCTAGAGTGGCAGGCTGGACATGCACTGCAGCCTGTGAGGCAAGTGGTAGCACATCTGCCTGGAAGAAAACTGAGGGCTCCTAGTCAAACTGCTTCAGGCTGCACATGACAGAACTCAAATGCAGGCCTGGGGCTCTGAATGTTGTACAAGAATTTAAGAAGAAAGATGTAAATAATGTCCCAAAATGATAGCCATCTGTAAGTGAACCAAACAGTGGACCTCAAACTCATATTTAATGAGAAAGTATGTGTACAGTCTGTAGAATCTTGTTTTCTTGGGTGAAGTAAAAATGATAGGTAAAAAAGATGGGTTGGTTTGGTTTGATTTTTTCAAGAAAGGATCTCTCTGTGTAGTCCTGGCTGTCCTGGAACTGGCTCTGTAGACCAGGCTGGCCTCGACCTCAGAGATCTACCTGCCTCTGCCTCCTGAGTGCTGGGATTAAAGGCAGGCACCACCACTGCTAGGATAAAAAGTTTTATTAATGAAAACAAAAAATAAAACTTAAATCTTAGCTAAACTGAAAACCACTATTAGTGCTAACAGAATGCAGTACAATTATTATCTACTAGGTTCAAATATTTCTTTTTTTTATTTGCTCTTAACTGAACAAATACTATTAATTCCTTAGTTCATCAGAGTCCTGGAATTTGATTTTCTGGGCAGGTCTTAAGATAGTCCCAGACTACTTTCTCTCCTATTTTTCTACAAATACTTTTATTTTTTTGTCTAATATTTAAAATTGAAGCCTGAGTTGTATTCTGTTTGTCTCGAGATAAAAGAACCCTTTTAAATTACACATCAACACTACCAACAAAAGAACTGCATCTTTAAAGTAATTTACTTTGTTCTTCCTCTTACATTAGTAGGTACTCATAAAGATGAAGGCATAGCTACCTTAACTGCACTTTAGACTGGCACTGCTACAAGTCAAAAATAAAAACAATGTCCTTTTAAAATTTGTGTCTAAGGCTTGCTTAAGAATGCTCCAGTCAGCCAGGCATGATAGCACACACCTTTAATCCCAGTACTCAAGGAGGCAGAGGCAGGCGGATCTCTGTGAGTTTGAGGCCAGCATAGTCTACAAAGCCAAGGCTACATAGAGAAACCCTGTCTAGAAAGCCCCCTCCGCCACCAAAAAAAAAAAGGGGGGGGGGGTTCCAGTCTCTGAACTCCCTCTCTATTTGTTCAATACCCCAGCAACTTGTATAAAACTGCTTTGATTCCTCTGCTAAGTGTCCTTCCTACTTGGAACCCCTCCTCCGCAGCTGGGTCTTTAGGTGGCAAACATGGGCTCGGCCTTGTCCAGGGCCTGAAGATGTGAGAGGTTAGGATAGCACATAGCCTCTGGGCCCCTCCTGCTTGGCTTTTGTTAAGGAAGTGGACACTCTTGTTTCAATTTCTGAACATAATAAATAAATTCCAAATTAAATGGCCATTTAGATTCTAGCAACATCATGATACTATGTATAGATTCTCTTTTAAAAAAGCACATAAACTACTGTTTCCTAAATCCTGTCAGAAGTGAGTCAGAGCAGAAAAAAATTTAATGAGAGAAAAATAATTATTATCTTTAACATGTAGACTAGGTACCATGAACTTGAAGCTACTGTATAGGCAACGTGCCAGCCCCTGCAGCTGAGGCCTTTAGCACACTGACCTGTGACTGAGGGTCTATGAGCCTGCTCTGGCCTAAGCATAGGGTTCTGCCTGCCACTACTCTCCAGACCGGAACACTGCAGTGCTGTTTGTAAATAAAATGTGTAGATAAAGCAACTACAGATTTCACCTTCACTTATTCAACATTAATTAAGCATCTGTTCTGTGCCAAACATGGCAGGAAGGGCAGTGTGGACAGCAAGATAAAAACAAGTCTGTCACCCTCAAGAAAGCCTTCCACCACAGGCAGGGTTTACCAAGCCACCTAGAAGCAAGTTGTCAATTCCAGGTTTGTTCTAAGTGAATGTATCCTCTTCTTGTTTCCTAAATCCCTTAACTAAAAACAAGACACATATGTCCACAGACTAAAACTTAACCATAAATAAGTCACTCTGGTCAAAAATTAAAAAAACAAAAGAGCCTTCTCTGGCCAAGGACTTGTACTCACATTTTAAGCTGAACTGAATATATAGAGCGAAGCGAACCGCCCATTATGGAAATGCTGACAGACCTACACCACCAGTGGATGCAATTACAATGCTGCATTTATTGAAAATTAATGAAGTCCTGGATTTTTATTTATAAAGTGGGTATTATTAGTTTTAGATTGGTTTCCGCAAGCCAATAGTCCAAATTGAATAAGATGATGGGTACAGATTGCACTGATCTTCTCTCTTATCCATTGCTTGCAGCCTATGTGCATTTAAACTAAAAACATTTGATATACACTAACTATAAATTATTTCCTTGGAGATCTCTCAGGCATGAAGAAAAAGCCTTTTAAAATAAATTTAAAATATTATATGCTTGACGGTGTATAACCGAAGGTTTAATCTCACCACTAAAGGGGCAGTTACGACGATTTTGCAATAACCCTGCAGACAATAATCAAGACAGCTCCTGTTGTTCTCTCAGTAAAATCTTCGTCAACACAGCATGGATAGACTGTAATTTGATATCTGTAAGATCAACAGCCATACCTCATGACAACTCCTAATATAAGATTTTATTCACCATTAAATTGAGTGTTTTCCTCAGAAGCAATAGAAGAGAAAGCACATTATTTACCAGGCATTGTCTTATTAACTATAGATTAGCACGTCAAAGCAGACGTGCTTTCTTTCTCTCTTAAAAAAAAAAAAAAAAAAAAAAAGTACAGGCCATAAAGCAGGTTCTAAAATGCAGGTTAATTAGCTTTTTCAAACTTGGGGAAAGCTATCTGGGCCCTATTTCCAACATTATTTTTAAACAATTGATTCCAGTTATTTTCTACTACAAACATTAAGAAATATCCCCAAAACAAAGTTAAGTACAAAAAAATATTTCAGCTTCTACTTCAAAATGAGATTGATATTATTCAATTTTTTTAAAATGAAAAGGAGGGCTTACAATCAACACAAATGGTGAGAAAACTTTAGAAAACTGGGAACCATGTAACTCAGAAGGGTTAAAGACAATGTAAATTAGTATCAAAGGCATTCAAAATGGAGATCACCAGAATTCAATTACTGCTCTCTCGCTCCCTCTCCCCCTCCATACGCACACATGCATGTACACACACATGCACATACCCACACACCCCAGTACACATCATTATTTAAATAAGTAAATGACTTCCTCCATATTTCAAAATTATAATAAAAGCATCTTTCACTCACCAATGCTGGATTTTCTCTTGGCAGTTAGTGACCACCTGTCATGGAACAGACGGACAATCAGCATCAGAAACCACAGCACCGTCTTCACAGACTTACTCTCACCTCAGCGTACATCTTCATTTGTCAGGAGGTACAGAGATGGGCATGTTAGCGTTTAAGCAGTGTACTTTATCACAGCCTCTAACGCAGGCTGATAACTGCAGAACAAATTACAGCCTTCCAATTCAGACTTTTGTACAAAACCTGCTTCATAACTATTAGGTGACATATGATATAAGATAACTAGCATTTTGTACAATCTACAGACCATTTTCAATGTTACATATTTTCTAGAATACGCAAATATTATAAATAACAAGAAACCAATGTAACATCCACGTTTCAGCAGGGAAAAAAATGACAGTAGCGAAAATATTTTATTTTGTCAGCATATCTCCAAATGTTCGCACCTGTGATTTTTATTCTGATGTATTAAAATGAACTCATTTTTCTACTACGTTGGGATAAAGAAATGCTTGGGAGAAAAGGATGCTCTGAACAGCTTATTCCTCCCACCATAAACTTGTATGCACCTGACACCTAGTCTAAGCTGTTTATAATACTAGAAGAATAGAATTCAACATAAAAGTTACTTGTTTCCCTTACGATTATTTCAGTAGATTCTCAAATACTAAGAAAACAAAATGTCTATCAGCACAAGAAAAAATGCAATTAGAAAATAACAGTTAAATGGAAATTTTTAAATTAATATTATGTATTAAAAACTGCTAACTACCTATTTTGAAGTTCCCATCAATTAAAAGATTGTTGAATACTAATATAGAGGGCCACAGCACCATTTCAGAGACAGAGAAACTAAGGCACAAAAGGTAGAAGACACAGGCCACACGGGAAGACAGCAGCACGGCCTGGCTGCAGCTCTAGCTCCAGGCACTCAGAGCCAATTCTCCTGCGCATGCAGAATGTTTCACCCCAAAATTCACAATTTTTTTAGAGTTGTCACTAAATTCCTCTCTTACACATTTAATTACTGAAATAAATGCCATCCCTTTTAGACATTTTAAATACTGAGGCAGAGATTCTGAATCAAAATACATGCTGTAATCAGATATCCGGCCATAGTGCACATTAATTCAGCATAAAAAGTCCCTACCAACTGAAGATCTGCAGTAAGTATCAATCACACAGCAACACTTAATAACAGTGGCAATATATAATGGAGCAGTGACTTAACATCTGGAAGAGTCCACTAAAGTCACATCTCACTGTTTCTGATCTGGCAGTAATTATAAACAACACACAGAATTAAATGTAAATTAAAAAAGAAAAAACAAATCTTTGCAAAAAAAATTTTTAACAAGTTATCTAAGAACCCCATTAAGATGAGACCCAAAATCAGTCAGGATGTTTTCAGTCCTAGCACGAGTGTTTCCAAGCATGAAGTGAGCCAAAAGCACAGGGGGAAAAAAGCCCTGCAACCCGTAAGAGCAGAGTGTTCATTAACCTCTACATGATAATCCTTTCGTAGCTGCATATTAAGTAGTTACATATTCATAATCATTTACATTATTTAAAGGACCTTCGATGAAATTTTCTAGGCTATATCCATTAGTGATGGTGTTAAAGGTTATGGAAGATAGTCTACTTAATGTTTCCAGGAAGCCTTTTTAATTAGTAAATATGTAAATTTGGCACACATGCTTTTCATGTTTAAAAACAAGGCACTGGTAGCATGGCATGTGTTTTTGTCATCACCCACACGGCTCTGCTGCCTGGTGAGGCTTCCCACTCCTCATCCCTTCTCTTTCCTAAAATAGTACCCCCTAAGCAGACAGATCAGCAACAAAAGTCCATTCCACAATGTACAGGCAACATTCTCACTACCAAGTCTGGGCTCCACGTACCATCTAGACCACCAGACACGCTGTACAAACACAAGAGCAGCAGGACCCTGGGAGCCGGCGGTCAAAGGAGGCAGATGCAGAACCACCAGGCAGTGAGTCTCATGGAGCCAATTTAAATGATCTGTGAGTTTCTTTTTAAGATACATATATGTGCACAGATACAATCAAAAATTATACTGTGAGATGTTTTAATTTAACTGCCAAAGGGGAAAAAAATCTAAATAGAAAAAAAAAAAAAATCAGATTCCAAGTTGAATATGCCTGAGCTATAAAACTGACTTTTCTGTGAAGTTAACACCTATTTAGTTTTCTTCTGCCAAGGACCTCATGCTAAATTCTTAAAATATTGAATGATCATAAGATAAGGGATCTGATTCTATAGCAAGTCTCCACAATCAAGCAAGCAACAAAGGGTGTTTCATCACTTTGTTGACCTCCACAAAAGGCCCCTATGGGAGAACTGATGCCAACTGTGCTTTGTATTTTAAAGATTAAGTGTCCAAACTTACAAATATTGTGCCTAAAAGGTCACTGTAATATTTTTATAAAAAGTTACTTGGCAGGCTTGTACTACTGAAGAAACCTAGAAATCCTTTGATATAATAACTATACGTTGGTATGTGTATGTTTACACAGAAAACAGCAATGAGGCCACAGTAAACAAAAGGGACCCTGACTGACCCATCAGATCGTCTGTACACTTAGGCACAGACCCACCGCTAATAACAGGACTTCCTGAGACAGCCCACTCAAACACTCCACTGCCACAGGTCTTAACCTCTTTCTAAAGAAAGGAAGCCTGCTTTTTTATATGAAGTAAGTCGTCCTGGGAGAGGGCACGAGAAGTCAGCTGTAAACCCCCAGGTGCACAACCTCTTGGCAAGCCTGCCTCCAACCCGGCAGAGTAACTGTGGCAAGAAGGTCTGGGCATCTCCAGTCACTGCTGCCACCTCTCCATGTCCTCAGCACAGCACTCAAACTCAAAACTATGCCTGAAGAACTGTAAGGCCATTAAACTATGTTTAAAAGAAAAAAACCACCTGGTTTTCCTCAGAAATTGTTTTTAAGCAGTACTTTAAAAAGGAATGAAGTGAGCGAGCGCTCCTATGTTTATTTTGTTTGTGCTATTTACTTTGATAATGGACCACAAGGGGGCATCAACTCATTCGCGATCCAAGTGAAGGACAGTGCTGGACTGGTGCAGGAGCCTGCAGGGCCACATGTACTGCACACTCTGATGCTTCTCTCAGGAAGGCTTTACTTCAAAAGCTGTTCCCACTGCCTGCGAGCTCGGGTGACTGTGTGGAGAGCAGTTTGGGGGCAGCTCTGCAGGCCGCCTAACCTCACCAGGTCAGCTCTTCTCCCTGCACTGCAAGCTTCCCCTTAGGCTGCTCAGGGTTACCTCTGACTGAAAGGGGCGGGGACGAGCAAGCATGGTCACCTGAGAGCTTCCTAAGGGTAAAAAAAACTTTCTAAAATGGCAGGCCGTCAGCTAAGAAGACATTGAGGATGATTACAACAAAGAACTATATAAAAGTAGTGTTATTTCAACAAAAATTACAACTCTTGCTGGGGTAGTGGCACGATGCCTGTAATCCCAACACTCAGGAAACTGAGACTGGGTAACCACAGGTTTCTGGGTAGCAAGACTGTCTCTAAACACAAAAATTCAGACAATTACTCGTCTTTTAAACAGAGCCTTGAAAGGAGTGAGTCAGGATGCAGCAGACAAATGATAAACTGAGGGTGGGTGTAGTAAAACCAGATCAAAAGAAAGGCAATTCAGGCTCAGCAATTGAGAGAGCTGGCTACTTTTCCAGAGGACCTGGGTTCAATTCCCAGCACCAACAAGGAAGTTCACAATCACCCGTAATATCAGTCTGTAATACACCGATAACTGACACACATACAGGCAAAACACCAACGCATAAGAAATAAGAATAAATAAATCACTGAAAGAAGAAAGCCAATTCAACGTTACACAACTTTATAGCTGTCATGTACCCAAAGTGAAACTTCCACCAACTCTTTAAATGCAGTTACAGCACAGCATGGCACTTCTTAAAACATGTCCGCAACTCCAGATGCAGGGGAGCTAACTCCCTCCTCACACAGACATACATTTGGGCAAAATACCACTGCACATGAAATAAAAATAAATCATTTAATAAAATTTAAGAAAAACCATTTCAGTGTTAAAGTTTTAGCGCAGATAAAGTCATAGTTTAGCCAAATCTCAGCCAGCACTGGGAGACCCCCGCACTCCCTCCCTCTCCCCTCTCCTCTCAGGCCTGGTGCCGGGCTCACCTCTTGCTTCCTTACAGATTAGGACTCCTATGATTGGACGCTCAAAATCCCAAGTGTTCTGATAACACACACCTTTCCTCTACTGGAAATTTTGAGAGTGTTAACATTCACAGTCTGTGGCATTCTAAGAATGGAGACATTGACCTGTTCCTGGGATTATTTAAAATAAGTGTCCAGGAACTCTACTACTGGCTGAAAGCTCCAGGGGGCAGAGGTCACATCCACAGAGGCAGTCAGTGTGCTAACAATCCATTTTAAAAGTGTGGCTTGCCAGGTGGTGGTGGCCTCCCAGCACTGGGGAGGCAAGATCTCTGAGTTCGAGGCCAACCTGGTCTACAGAGTGAGTTCCAGGACAGCCAGGGCTACACAGAGAAATCCTATCTCAAAAAACAAAACAAAACAAAGTGTGGCTCTATAACCACAAGCCAAACGTTTCAAGGACAGATTTTATTCACACTAAGAGCGTGGTGTGTTTTAGGGCATGCATGCAGTTCTAACTTGGTAGAATGTTTGCCAAGCATGAACAGACCCAAGGTGCAATCCCCAGCCCAACAATGGAGGCGCACACACACCTGCAATCCCAGCACTGGTAAGAAGTAAAATCAGAAATTCAAGGTCATCCCCAGCTATAACTAGTCTGTCTCCACAAGAGAAAAGAATCTGGTATGTTTTAGTACACAGTACATATACCCTGCTACAGAACATCCCCTGTAAATATAACACTGGCGATGAAAGCCGAGTATTAGGTGGCTTATTATGTATGGCCATTTCACAGATGACTCTATTCTCAGTGCTTTGCAGGTTTCGAGACTACAGAGGAGCTGAGCTATACTTCTGGATCTGAGGCTGGCTGGACAGCTTGTACACCTACTGTGGCCTAGGAACATCATTTCCTGTCCACTGGCATACCTTCCTCTAGAAACACTACTATGTTTCCATTAAGAAAAGGCCTTTATGGAAATCCTTTTGAGCATCTACAGCCCCAGAGTGGAGAAGGCACCATGCCTGCTGCTACCCAAACTAACTGATCCATTTCACATGCGAGGACCACGGTAATAAGAAGGCGTAACCAGGAGCCACCTGAGACAACTAGTAGCTAAATAAACGCAAGACAGACAGACAGACACACACACAGACACACGCACGCACACACACACACACACACACACACACACACACACACACACACACGGGCGGGGGGGGGTAGACTTCACACAGCCAATTGTTGCAGAAATTCCTTTCAAGCATTTCTGTGGTTTACAATTGACTTATAGCCAGTGTGAGGGGAAGAGGATGCGATCGATCAGTCCTGATGCAACCTGATTTGCTGGGGTGGGGGTGGGGGACTCCCTTCTCTGAGAAGTATGGGAGGAGGGATAGGGGAAACAGGGAATGAAGGTGAGACTGCGAGGAGAGGAAGGAGGAGCTATGACTGGGATGTAATGTGAATTTAAGAAAAAAAGCCAGTGTAGTGAAACTTGTCACACAGATTAGGGTAACAACATGCCTGTGACACTCAAAGGAAACAATTCATCAAACAGAAAATACAAGTGGTTAAAGGGGGGTAGCTCACTAGTAATACAAGACTGTAGAAAAATTAAGTTAACTATGTAAGTTCAAAACTCTCATGAAAACTAGAAACACCAGATAGGTAAGAAAATCACACTTAAAAAAGAAAGAAAAAAAGAAAGAAAGAAAGAAAGAAAGAAGCCAGATGTGCTGGCACATGCCTTTAATCAGAGGCAGGCACATCTCTGTGAGTTCGAGGCCAGTCTACAAAGGGAGTCCAGGACAGCCAAGGCTACACAGGGAAACCCTGTCTTTAAAAATACAAAAGAAAAAAGAAAATCACACTTTTAAAGGCAGCTGAGAGTTGTCAACCTAACAGAAAAGGGACTAGAAATTTAGAGGGAACTGAGAAAACAGGGCTGATCTCTGAAGTCATGGGGTTTTCTGTGCCCGACCTGAGCATTATGACAGGCCCTGAGCAAACTACCACAGCTGAGGGCAGAAGCAGACAGGAGTGCCTAACAAGGCAGAGAAACATAAGACCTAAGAGTATGTAAGCATATGGCTAGTTTCCATCCAAGGATGCCTGTCAAACCCTAAAGCTAAAAAGGTCAAAAAGTTAAACCAAAACTTTGAGAAGAAGTTGGAATAAAACAAAAACTAAAGAGTTCATAAGCTTCCAAAACCTGTGAAGAAGCTGAGCTCTCAGAGTTCAGAAGGAACCAAAAAGAGCAGAGCCCTCACTCCACTCAGCTCCCACCAGGAGCAAGCTAACCCTCATCAGATCACACCTTGCCTATGTAAAGGCAGGTGAAGCCTCTTCCAGAACTTTCCTCAGACATATCTACCATTCCTGCATTTAACCCAAAATGACTACAATGCCACAACAGAAGCACAGGACCAAACAACAGGTACGAGAAAGAAATCAAAACAGAAACCTTACACAATCTGCACAACAGTGTCAATAAACTAGGCCACTAAAACTACAACATACATGTGCAAGAGGACACAAGAAAAGATATGAGAAGAAATTTTTCACTAGAAATCTCTTTTTAAAAAGAATTAAATGGCTGTGGTTCTAGTTCAGTGGCAGAACACCTGCCCAGCAAGTGCAAAGCCCTAAATTCATTCACCAGACAGAAGAGGAGGAAGGGAGGGAGGGAAGCTGGCAGGCAGGCAGGCAGGCAGTCAAAAACAGAAAGACAGACCCTACAACTCAAGTGTCTAAAATTACCATAGCCAATGTAACAGAGACTAAGCACAACGTAAGTCAGTACTTCTTAACACCTGTGCACAGCAGCGTCGTTAGAACTTTGGGTGTGGCTGGCGGTGAGAGGCCAGAAACGGCAGACAGCCTTCAAGGAGCAACAATAAATTAAGTTAGAGCTAACTTATGCATATAAATTGCCACAAACTGGAAGACAACAGAATAAATCCTTGAAGTACTAAAAAATAATAGCTGAAGACGTTATCATTATTAGTATATACACAACAAACACACCCTTCAACATGAAGGAAAAAGTGAAAGATTCCCAACAGATAACTGGGAAGTTCACACTGATTTTCAGTCTTCAATAACATGCAAAGAGAACTCCAGAGCAACTGCAATAGTTGGGTCACAGGGGTGGGTATCAAGGTGAATGCCAGCCACATGCAACAATTAAATACAGCATTAAAATTAACAAAATGCACACCATCAAAATGTAGTGAAGCAATAATCAAGACGTTGGTGGGAGCCACAGAACCTGCACCTTCAGTACCAGCACTCAGAAAGCATCGGCAGGTGGATCTCTGAGAGTTCTAGGCCAGTCAAAGCTATTGATTGAAACCCAAGCTCAATCAATCAATCAGTCAATATGAGAAGAAGGGGAAAAGAAAAAAAAAAAAGAGGTAGGGTGAATAAATGAATGCATGTTGGACCTGCGTGGTACAAGCCTAATATAAATTCGTAGCACACTGAATATTAAGAAACACACAGTACAGTGCAAATGCAGTTCAATGATCAATCATGAAGACACTAATAGGAAGAAATAATAATAACCCAAAGATAGAAGATGAAAAAAGACAGAGAGACATTAAGAAAGTATGTAAAACAGAATACCACTTCACACATATCAGGCTGGCCACCATTTAAAAAATAAAACAGAGAACAGCAAATATTGTTGCGTTTGTAGACAACTGCTCTGGGAAGGTCAAAGTGTACAGTCACCGTAGAAAGTCATTTGGCAGTTCCTCAAACACTGAACACAGACACCTACTCTATGATCCAGCACTGTACCCTCTGATTACACCCAAGCAGAGGCAAGGAAAGCTACAAAGTGCAAGTATCACTGGGATGTTTGCTGGGAGTAAGACAAAATAGCATAGAGGGTAAAAAACATATTTAAACTGCTCAAGGTTGTATTGTGAAGCCTTGTATTATAAAAGAACCTCAATTATTTGTGTGATAGCCAGGTAAAGAAATAAGCTAAGAGAAACGAACACTGTTTTATAAAAATAACTTCAATACATAACCTTCAAAATGGAGGCAGTGTAAGTGTCCACCTTCAGAAAAGTATCGTATAAAACAATTTCTAACACATTGATGAACACAATGAAATATTACTAACCCTTAAAAAGGAATAATTCTGGACCAGTAGCAGTGATATTCTGAGGCACGAGCATGAGTTCCAGGCAATTCTAAGACACACAATAAAACAAGCCTACAGACTGGGGACTGCCTGCCTACCCAGGTCTTGTCTTAAAACCCAAACAGAGCTGGAAAGTCGGCTCTGCGGCTAAAAGCACTTGCCATGAGGGCCTAGGTGTGAATGCCTAGAATCCACATAAAATCCAAACAACACACAAACACCTGCAATCCTAGGCTCCTACAAGGAGATGGGAGGCAGAGACAGAGAACCCTAGAAACTCTATCTAGTATATGCAGCAGCCACAACAGACAGCCTCAAGGAATGTGGCAGGCAAGGACTAACACTTGAAGTTGTCCTGACCTCCAAACGCACACCATGTCAAGTGTAGAGCCACAATCATAAACACACAGATACAAAGAAATGCACACACAAGTACACATGCAGACACATACATCATACACACACAGCAAATGGGAGGAATATCATAAACGCTACAACGTGCATGCTTTGAGCATATTACACTAAGTCAAACAGGCCAGTGCAAACAAGACAAAGCTACAGGACTACTTACGTGAGCTACCTGGATCAGTCAAATGCAGAGACAGAAAAAGCAAAAAGGTGTTTGTCCATAGATAGGTAGAATAGAAACCAGAGCTACTGTTTAATATCACAATCTAGTTTTCCAAAATTATAAAAAAAAAAGTCTTAAAGACAGTAATCTCTTTTTTACAACAAAGTTTAAAATAAAAAGTAAAATCAAATAGAAAAATGATAGGTTTCAATGGTTATGTCTAGATGACATAATTGCTCTAAATAAAAGAAAAAGATGCCAACTGACAATTAAAACCACAACTACATGCTATTTATAATAAAACTACTTCAAACACAAATACTGAAGTTGAAAATGACAGATCACAACTGCATACTAATATCTAATAAAAGTGATTTGAAGACAAGAACATATTCAAATAAATGAATAAAATAAAAATTAAAAATGGTAAAAAAGTCAACTGACCGGAAGTTATGACAATCCTAAACTGTACACAATAAACATCACAGATTTATAACCATAATGAAGAAAGTAATATACACCTCTTGATAGCCCAGAGCACTAGAAAAGGATCACCATAAAGCACACAAACAAAACATTTAACCCAACTGGAGCTAGCAGAAGACATGCCAAACTCAAGAAATTAAATTTGTATGCAAAAGAGAAAGAACGAATGAAAAAGAAAAAATGATATACCAATAATTATACTGAGCCATAAAACAGGAATCATAGTCCAATTTTCAATTATATGTTCTTTGATCATAGTAAATTAAATATGGATATCAGCAACAGAAAATACTCAGTATTTTTAAGTTAAAGAACGTATGTCTAAGTAACAGATTTTGGGGGTTTTTGTTCTGTTTGGTTGTTTTTTGTTGTTGTTGTTGTTTTTCCCCTTTCGAGACAGGGTTTCTCTGCGTAGCTTTAGCTGTCCAGGCTGGCCTCACTCACAGACATTTGCCTGCTTCTGCCTCTGCCTCCTAGAGTTCTGGGAATACAGGTGTGTACCACCACACCCAGCAAGAAACAGTTTCAACTGATAATGAAAATGATCTAGAACACATATGAAGTACCTAAGACAATGATAAGAGAAAAAAAATAAAAATCAAACTGCAAACTATGTAAGAAAAGCCAGGCTCTCTGTGAGTTCAAGGCCAGCTGTTCTACAAAGCGAGCCCGGGACATCTAGGGCTGTTACACAGAGAAATCCTGTCTCAAAAAAGCAAAAAAGAAAGAAAAAAGTAAATGTTAATGATTTTTAACAAGGGGGAAAAAATCTTAAAGGAAGAAAAATGTTAAAGCAGAAATTGATAAAGGAAAAAAATGTATTTATAAAATAGAAAAATTAACAAAGCCAAAAGTTGATCCTTGAGACAATTTTTTTTGCCTGATAAACTCCTAGGAAGACAAATCAAATGATAAATAACAGCAAGTTTTAAAATTCACTATCAAATTACTGGTTTAAAAAAAAGTGTTATAAGCCGGGCGTGGTGGCGCACGCCTTTAATCCCAGCACTCGGGAGGCAGAGGCAGGCGGATCGCTGTGAGTTCGAGGCCAGCCTGGTCTACAAAGCGAGTCCATGATGGCCAAGGCTACACAGAGAAACCCTGTCTCGAAAAACCAAAAAAAAAACAAAAACAAAAAAAAAGTGTTATATATATTATATGCAATATAATATATAAATAATCACTTTCCTAAACTGACACAATAAGAAATGGAAAACTCGAATAGTCCTTTAGAAAACAAATTTGTCTATGTTTTTAGAACTATAGTAGGCCCAGACCATTCCATTAACAAATTCTTCCAAACACTTGCTAGAAATACCATCAGAAGGGACTAGAGAGGTGGCTCTATAGGTGACAACACTGGCTGCTCTTCCAGAAATCTGAGTTCAGTTCCCAGCACCCACCCTGGATGGTTTACAGCTGCCTGTAACTCCAGTTCCACAGGCTCCAACAACTAACACCTTCTTCTGGCTTCCAAGAGCACCTGCCTGAATATGGTGCACATAAACTCTGTCTTGAAAAACAAGGAGGGGAGAAGAGGCAGATACACACACACACACACACACACACACACACACACACACACACACACACACACAGTCTAGAACATCACGGTCCAGCTATGCCACTTCTGGGACTGCAGCAAAAGGCAGCATACTAAAGAGATGTGCATAGCCTTTACAGCTGCACTGGCCATAACAGTAAAGACATGGAATCAGTCTGATCGTCAATAGAGACCGAATAAGAAAATGGGGCATAACAATACTGCCTGGGGTAGCTCAGTCAGTAAAGCACTTCCCTAACAGGCACACAGCCTTGAGGTCAATGCTCAAGACACCATGAACAGGCATGCTGACACAAGCCTACAATCCCAGCACTCTGGGTGGAGAGTCAGAGAGCGGAAATCATCCTTAGGTAACACAAGCGTGGATTGAGACTCTATCCCCAAAAGACGCTATTCAGCACTAAAGAGGGGGGAGGGACCGTGTTGTCTGCAAAACAGGCCAGATTCAGACAAGTTGTGCAGTTTCTGTGTTGTTCTATTTTTCATATGGAAACCACATACTGGGAAAGAGGAAGACATGCAAGCAGCAGGGCGGCGACTGGGGAGAAGAGCGGGCATGGGAGCACACAAGACCACAAGACTCAGACCAAAGCGCATACACACAGGAGGAAGACAGCAGTGAAATTACATATTAATAACATGAAATTTAAATTTAGAAGGTTAGTAACAGAAAATGATTACCTATGCAGTGGAGTATTACACAAGTATAAGATAGGGTAAGGTATCTCTAGGAAGTAGAAAATTACTGGCTATTTCATTTAATAAGATAAACAAGAGGCAAAATAGACTCTGCTACCTTTTATGTAAGGAGGCAGGTGGAGGTGAAGGGGCGTGTCACTTGTTTAAAGGACAGACTACAATGAGGTAAACCAGAAATAAATTTAAAATAGTTATCTATGACGGCACACAGGAGTTGTGATTTTGAGCCATGTAAATGTTTTATATATTAATAACACAAATGTGAGAGATTAAAAGGAAAATATTAATAAATTCAACACAATTCAAAAAGTTCACCTCAAGAGTTAATTCTGGAAGAGCTAAAGAAACTACACACACACACACACACACACACACACACACACACACACACAAATCTTGCAATTAAGCTTTCAAGGTGGCTCAGTGGGTAAAGGTGTGCTTGATGAGCACACCTAGCAACCCAAGTTCAATCCCCAGAACCTACAGAAAGAACAGACTGCACAAAGATGGACCCTGACCACCATGCACATACACACAACAGTAAATAAAACCTAAAAGACAAATTTTAACTTCGGTGCATTAAAGGATGTTACCAAAAAGGTAAGTTAAGAAGTGAGGAAAACATTGTTAAGTTACATATTAAACTTTAAAATCCAGATATATGTAAGTATTGTAACTCAACAACAAAATGACAGATCAATTAAAATATGGGCAAAAGATCTGAATAGAAATTTCTCCAAGAGGATGCACAAATGGTCAATGGGCATGTGAAGAGTTGGGCAACATCCTTAGTCATTAGAAAAACAGCAGCTGTAAGCACACTGAGATTCCTCTTCAAGCCTATTAAGACAGCCATAACTGAAGAGATGGGAGAAATGTGGACGAGGGTGTGCAGAGACTGGCACACTCGCACACTGCAGTGGGTCCTGTTAGTACAGGACTGAACTACTCTCCTCCCAGGTGCACATGCTACACGGAAATGAAAACAGAGACTCGGGTGCTTAGCTCAGAACAGCACTGTTCGCCAACAGCCACAGGAAGAGCCCGTGTGTCCAGCAGACGAAAGGCAAACCAAGGACCCATGGATGGACAGTGGAGTGTTAGTCAGGGATAAGGGAGTAAGTTTAACAAAATAATACTGGAGGAGGTGTCGGGTGGGGCAGGTCAAAGGCTTATTAGTACTCATACATGGTCCAACTGCACGAGAAAACCTAGAGCACAGGAATCCAAAAAGAACATCAAGTGCAGAGTGCTGGAGAAGGACGGCAGGCAGCATGGGACAGCGGTGCTTGTGACTACAGCCTGTGTGTGTGCAGACATCGAGAGGTGCGGGACACTGTGTGTGTGTGTGTGTGTGTGTGTGTGTGTGTGTGTGTGTGTGTATGAGAGCATGGGACAGCGGTGCTTATGACTACAGCCTGTGTGTGCAAACATCGAGAGGTGCGGGACACTGTGTGTGTGTGTGTGTGTGTGTGTGTGTGTGTGTGTGTGTGAATGAGAGCATGGGACAGCGGTGCTTGTGACTATAGCCTGTGTGTGCAGACATCGAGAGGTGTGGGAAACTCTGTGTGTGTGTGTGTGTGTGTGTGTGTGTGTGCGCGCGCACGCGCGCGCACAGAGATCGAGAGGTGTGGGACACTGTGTGTGTGTGCCTGTGTGTGTGTGCAGAGATCGAGAGGTGCGGGACACTGTGTGTGTGTGTGTGTGTGTGAGAGAGAGAGAGAGAGAGAGAGACCGTTCCGCTCTAAAGACAAATGCAATCACAAAATTTGCAGGGAAACGGATGGACTTAGAATGTATGATATTGAAGTCACACAACCTCAAAAGAAAAAAAGAACTCGTTCTCCCACAAATGTGGAATCTTGTCACTATGTGTATGTAAACAAAGGCACTTGTAGTTACAGTATAACAAATAGAAAACAAGAAAGGCTAGAACATAGGGAACAAGAAAGGAAGTTTTCCCACCTTGAAATACTGTATATTAAAACTCCCCCAAACCCAAAGCTTAGGTTGTCTCATGACCGACATGGCACAGAAGAAACAGAAGCTGCAAACAGTAAGGCCTGCACAGCTCACACCTACAAAATGAACTGCACCTCACACGACACAGCGAGCATTCTTACAACTCCACCTTCCCTGAAAATGGAAGAGCAGGAGATGCTCGCTCAGTGGTTAGGAGCTCTTCTTGGTTTGTGTAAAATCCTGATTCAGTTCTCAGCACCCACAGGCTGTTCACAACCCTGTTACTCCAGTCCCAGGGAATCCATGGCCTCTTCTGATCTCATTAAAGACTACATACATGCAGGCAAAACATTCATATGTATAAAAACAAAACAAGCCGGGCGTGGTGACGCACGCCTTTAATCCCAGCACTCGGGAGGCAGAGGCAGGCAGATCCTCTGAGTTCAAGGCCAGCCTGGTCCACAAAGCGAGTCTAGGACAGCCAAGGCTAACACAGAGACCCTGTCTCGAAAAACCAAACAAAGAAACAAAGCAAAAACAAAAACAAGAAATTAATGGGAGGGAAAAACAGCTGGGTACTACAGGCCTGTGACCCCCACACTGGGAAGGTGTAAGCAGAAAGCTCCTCAGTTCTAGGGCAGCCTGTGCTACACGGGAAGACCTTGTCTCAAAACAAACAGAAAATAGACTCATCTCAATAAGTTACCTGTAATTTTTCAACTCAGGAAAAAAACATTTTCTAAACTTCAATATTCAATCATTAAAGCTCTCAGGAAGTTGTTATAAGGAAATTTTCTTGTTTGTTTGTTTTGTTTTGTTTCCTTGAGACAGGGTTTCTCTGTCTAGCCTTGGCTGTCCTGGACTCACTTTGTAGACCAGGCTGGCCTTGAACTCACAGAGATCCGCCTACCTCTGCCTCCCAAGTGCTGGGATTAAAGGCGTGCACCACCACCATCCAGCTAGGAAACTTTATCTGATAAGCAAATATAAATTGGGCACATTGGTACGTGTCTATAATTCACTTACTTGGCAGAGATGGGAGCATTCCAAGACTGAAACCAGCCTGGGCTAGCTGGCAAAATCTTGTCTCAAAATAGAAAATTAGAAAGCACCAAGGGAGGTAGATCAGTGGAATAAAGCGCAAAACACTAGGTTCCATCTCCAGCACCACCAAAAGGCAAAATAAGCAAATAATAAGCAAGCAGGTGTACTGACAATAAATACCACCTTGGCCTTTGTTATCCTAGACAGTTACTCCTGAGGCAAGCTACGTAAGTTACATTTGCAAGCCCAATAGTACCAAAGGCAGGAAAACCCCAAAAGCATAATGACTGGGAGACACAAGGCAATCTCAAATTAATAGCACTAAATTTACACTACCAGGTGTCAAGAGAACTTCCAGGGCCAGCACGATGGCTCAACCAATGAGAGGCACTTGCTGGGCAAGCACGGCCACCTGAGAACCAAGGCCACAGTGGTGCTGACTTCATAGACTCACCAGAACACACACGTGAACACATACAGAGTAGTAACAAGTAACTCTTGGGAGGATAACTTAGAAAGCCGTAATGATTAACAGCAGAATCTTGGCCACAGGGAATAACAAGCCATCAGAGCCGCCTTGAGAGACAAATCATAGCCATCACCTCTCATAACCAAGAGGACAAAGAAGTGGAAAAGCAAGCACCCTAGTGAATGGTGACGTGGCACCTAAACACCTAGATGCAGAACAGAGACTGCCTCAATCCCTAAGTGAACCCAAATCAATAATGAACTAACGGCTGATCTCAACATACAAGGTAGTATTTACAACGTAAGTCCAGAACATGAGTGGAAATGATGTCTTAACAACAGGACTGGGGGCTGGGCAGTGGTGGCGCACGCCTTTAATCCCAGCACTTGGGAGGCAGAAGCAGGTGAATCTCTGTGAGTTCGAAGCCAGCTTGGTCTACAGAGTGACTTCCAGGACACTTCCACAGAGAAACCTTGTCTTGAAAAACAAAAATAACAAAAACAAAAAAACAGGAATGGGACGTAGCTCGGTGGTAAAGGACTTGCCAAATGCGCACAGTTCCATTTCCAAGCAAACGCTGACTAACTACAAAGGAAATAAAATCAAGAATTCTAGTTCATCAAAGGACAACATTACAGAATGTTAACTCAAGCCTCAGACCAGCAAGAAATTTATAACCCATAATTAAAAATGAACTCTTATCAAAAAGGTATAAACTGTTACTGTGAATCAACTAGAATGTGACAGATAGAAAGTAGAAAAGCAACCAGTGGCTATTTTCCTTTGAAGATGCTAAAAGTCAACACTGCTCGAAAACACTTGAAAAGATAATCAACCTCAGTCATGACTAGGATGACTAGCAATTACGAAAGAGATGGACACTACCAAAGGCGTTAAAGTAGTGAAAAATGTAGAGACTTTCAACTGTACAGCACAGCTGGCAGGCATGGAAACTAGTGCGAGCACCTCTGAGGAACAGCAATGTAAGCAGAACCACCCCAGGAGATGGTCCAGCAAAAACTACAAACAGCTCAAACTATTCAACTGGGAATCAGTGTTCATGAAGACTCCAGCACAGTGCTCGGCCTGGACAGAGTGGACTCCCGGCAACGTGAGCCTGGCCTTCCCTTCTTCACACACGCACGACAAAAGGACACTTACAACTGAAGAACAGTCTCAAATGTGTTCCAATGGCTTCTCTTGCAAAAATGAAATTCAAAACCCTTAGTGAAGAAATCCAGCAGTACTCTCAGCCTGACTCACTACCATCTGCTTAAAACTCTTCTCCAAAATGTCTTCCTCCACACAGGCCCACACACCCACTCCCTGCGGTTTCTGCTATAATGAAACCGCACTATACCGGGACAGACACATGACTTCTATGCGGAGCCTTCACCAGCCCGTGCCTCTCAGTAAGCTTCTACTTATCCTCAACAATCGCTTACCATCAGACGTGTAAATGTGCCTTCTACATATCTCCCCTAGAGCGACCTCTTCGCGTGACACCCTGAGCTCTCAGCACAACACGCTGGCACACTCAACAAGTGTCAGGTGACTGAATCCTCTAACTGACTTGGATTCCAATTACTGTACTGACAAGAAAAGAGTTCCTTAAACCAACATGAATTCACCAAGACAAAAATGCAAATCTTCCACTAATTTTAGTGGAAGATTCCACTAATGTTCACCTTCGAGAAAAGATTAAAATATTTATTTCTACAGCTTCTAATTCTCCAAATTTCAAGTAAAAGGAAGGCGTTAGTGCAAATTCCAAGCGATAATTACTTCAGGCCCTCAGTGTTAAAGAAAATATCCTACTGATCTTCCCACTCTCACTGCTGTCCTGAAAATAGCCTGCAGAAACACACTGCATCCTGTCCTCTCAGATAATAAAAATCTACTATTGAAACCTAATAATGTCTACACATATGAATGAGACAGCTATCCCAGAAATGTGGCCTTAGCCAAGAAACCGAAGTTCAGTCCTGTCACGGATCCTGGGGGGAGGGCCCACCATAGAGGAACCCAAATTACTTCACCACAGTCCTGTCCCTGATGCTGGGGAGAAGGGTAACCCAAGCTGCATAAACTCCATGGACTGGACATCTTTCTACCAAACCTTTATACATGTGGCTCACAACACTACATGGTGTGGTTGCACATACCTCAAATTCCAGCACTGGGGAGGCTGAGGCAGGAGATCTGCGGCAAGTTTAAAGCTAACCAGGGCTATATACTAAGACCCTATCTCAAGAAGCAAAGTAAAATAAACCAAAACAAGGTAATCCGAGTTTCTCTCTTCTTTTCTCTTTTGCCAGAAAGATTACGCAAAATCTTTGAGAAAAGCCTAACGGGGAAATGTTTTCAGTAAATTAAATGAACACTAGAGTAACTAAGAAATAAACCTATGTAACTGGTATTCAAAACCTAGGCAATGCCTTTAATTCCAGCACTAAGGAGGCAGAGGCAGGTAGATCGCTTTGAGTTCAAGGCCAGCCTGGTCTACAAAGCGAGTCCAGGACAGCCAACGATACAAAGAGAAACCCTGTCTTAAAAAAAAAAAAGAAAGAAAGAAAAAGAAAAAAGAAAAGAAAAACAAAATCTTCTAATCTTACAAATTTTTACGTAAAATACTGCCAACATCCTTCTATGCTTTTTTTATATAAAATATTTATGTAAATGCCTAAGCAAAACAGGACCCACATCATACCTACTATTCTACAGTTTGCATGCTTGTTCAACACGCATCTTGACTTTTTAAGCAACCCTCCAATGTAGGACTTTTGAGTTTTCCCCCATTCTTGACAAAACCACAGGAACTCCTCCTCTTCTTCCTCCTCCTCCTCCTCCTCCTCCTCTTCTTCTTGCCAAATCAAAAAATGATGGGGGGGGGGAGATGAAGATGCCATAATGAAACCCATCATGACTTTGAAGGCCAACTTAACAGTTTAACTTAAAAAATAAGACTCCCGGGGATGGAGAGATGGCTCAGAGGTTAGGAGCACTGACTGAAAAAAAAAAAAAAAGAGCACTGACTGCTCTTCCAAAAGTCATGAGTTCAATTCCCAGCAACCACATGTTGGCACACAACCATCTATAATGAGATTTGTATACATAATAAATAAATAAATCTTAAAAAAAAAAAAAAAGACTCCCAGATTGCACACGCCCCTAGAGACAGGAAGAGCACACCTCTAATCCCAGCACTCAGGAGGCAGAGGCAAGTAGATAGCTGTGAGTTCAAGGCCAGCCTGGTCTACAAAGCCAGTTCCAGGACAGCCAAAATAGCATAGAGAAACCCTGTCTCGGGGAAAAAAAAAAAAAAGAAATAATCACAAGTTTTAACAAAGAGAGAGAGACTGCATACATGAAAGTGAAAACAGTATTAACACGCTGACCCTGACCCTGTCCATCTACTTCCGCCCTCACTTCCTTGCTCTCTGGGGATGGTGGAGCTCATTCAGGCTGTGTTGATCCTTTTCTTCAAGCTGCCAAATTTTCATTCTTTGATTCAGTGTTCTAGTACCAACCAGGACCAAACAAGGAAAGGCCAGGATAAAACCTGGTCCCTTAGTGGTATTTCAAAGAAACAACAGCATTAGCCTAAGCATTTTCTACAGTCCGCAAGCCTGGTTCTGAGAGATGCTCCCTAAACCTTCACAGAATAAGCTCAGATCCCTTTCTGCAGCCAAAACCAGTAAAGTAGATACCGCCATGAAACCATCAAAACAAAACGTCTTTTTGTTCGAAGTTTACTTCCCTCTCATGGAACCCACATGGGGAAAGGAATACTGACTGACATAAACGGTACTAGGTGACCATGGATACAAAGCTACTGTGACATTTTTCCACTTATACTCAGAGTGTCAAATGCTTCTGCTTTCACACCAGAGACAGCAGGGCTGTTAACACTGAGTTGGCTTTAAAACCTAAGCAAAGTCCCTCACAAAATCACCAATTCACTATTTACAAAGCAAAGCTCTCCTTTGCAAAACTCTAATTAAAGCTCAGCTATCTAACCGGTGTGTTTTGTTAAGGCCTTGTGAATCTCCTGTCAACCGTGCAGATTTTTCGATTAAATAAATAGTCTGTTAAGTAAATACTGAAGGGCCTTATTATGAACTGGGAGGCATTTTACACAACCAAAACAGATAAGCATGTTTAGTTTTTATGCCAAATTAACATTAACACAAGGCAGGACTGACTATGGTACTGAGTAGAGGTCCATATCCACTGAAAACAGTCTCCCGTTGGATTTAACAGCCAAGTCAGGTACTCCCCTCAAATATGAGATTAACCACAACGGCAAGCTGTTCAGAACACCCCAAAGCACCCTTCGTATTCCACTCACACCAACATCAGAATAAAACACAGGCACTCCCTTTAAAAACATGATACATGGGAGGAAACATACTGTCAGCATTACTCAAACGTTACACTATAAAGGCAACGGTCACACTGTCTACCCCTACACATCCCAACAAAGGCGAATCGTTTTGTCAAAAGTAACGAGGCTTTCTGTGGGGCTTTTTTCTTTCTTCTTTTCATGTATTTTCCTTTCTTAAAATCTGTTTCCTCTCTTTAAAAAATAAAAGATTAAGTCAGGTCTGATGTCACAGGTATGAAATCCCACCTACTTAAGAGGCTGAGTGTAGAAGGTCACAGCTTTAAGTCCAGGGCTACAGCGGGAGTTCAAGGCCAGCCTAGGCAACTTAAAGAGCACTTGCTTCAAAAATTAAAAAGTGGGCTGATGATATAGCTCTCCTAGACCCATAAATTAATAGGAAAGCAAATGTTTGTCTTGTTCTTTAAATTACACTAAGCCAGGCTAGTTTTAAGTTGCCATCTTTAAGAACTACAAGCTTAAAACCCAGTAATTGTATTATATATTAGGAAAAATGGAAAAAATCTAATGCAACGACAACAAAAAAACAAAAACAAAGATAAGGAACAGGAGCCAACTAAAGTAGAAATGCCTCCTACAATTTGTTAACAGATGGTTTCCCAGCCTTAAAAGCCTTCATTTATTTAACCTAAGTATATCTTTGTAACCATATTTCATAGACATTTTTGCATAGGTATATTCATTTAAAAAAAAAAAGTTTGGGTTTCACAGCAAAAACTCAAGCTTAGATGGGGTAGGAGCTCACAAGGCCCCACCCGTAACTGAGATGTTGTGGTGACTGGTAAGCTGCACATGCTCCAGTAGATGGTTCTACTCCAACACATATGAGCAGCACTAGGGATGAGTTATTTTTAAAAAGGAAAACATGAAGTTGGAAGGCGAGGGACTCAAAGGAAGGAAATAAATGTGAAATAAATATATACATATAAAAAATTCTCAAGGAGTACATTACAAATAAATAACATGAATAACGTTTGCAAATAAAAATATTTAAATATAGAAAAAATGGAGCTTCTCAAATCCTTATGGTTTTGATGCAACTTCATAAACATAATACGTGAGAATCTCTCAATTCGACATGGGGCGTTTAAGCAAATTAAATGTCTCTTTTCAAAGAATTCCAAGGCACATTAGGAGACACAACTTGAAAAGCTATACAGAATCCACGGGACACTTTCACATTTAACAATCAAGCTGCAGTTCTTAACTCCAGCACACTTCCTTTACACACACACACACACACACACACACACGCACACACACACACACTATCCCATTTGGAAATTCAAAGCATTCTCCTCTCCTCCAGTAGTTAAAAAAAAATCTCATTTATCATAGGCTTGAAGTTAAAACTTAAAACAAAGGCCTTCTCTCTTGTTGACTACTAAACCCCAAAGCTCTAGGATTGCACAGGAAGTGCATCATCACCAACGTAGTCAAACTTGGACGCTCGCTCAAATTAAGGACCCCACGTGAGCGCCTGTGCGCGCGTGGGTGTGTGTACAGTTTAGCAACGTTTAAGCTACAGGGGTAAAGAGGATGACCACTTCCGTTTACCGTGCAATCTCGCCACCAAAAAAATAAAATAAAAATCGCCAAGCACTCCCAAAAATGTGCTCAACAATTCCAGGCTATCCCCATCCATCCCCTGCACGCCCCGCAACGCTTCCGGGGAAGGTCAAAGGGCTACAGACAAAAGACAACAAATGCACGTGACAAAAGTTTCTCTCCCCACCCCCACTTCCTCCCCCGCCGCGGGGATCCCCGCAGCCGGAAGCTGCGCGGCTCGCACGTGGGGCTCTCGGTCCCGCGTCGGGAGAGGCCGGCCAAGAGTCTTCGCGGCCGCAGGCGGTAGCCGGCGAGGACCGGAACCGAGCGCGGCCTCCTGTTACCTTTTCCTGCTCCTCGCGGAGCCGCGCCACCTCCGGGGCGCGCAGCGGCGCGGCGGCCGAGGCCTCTGCAAGGGGCCGGGGCTCGGGCTCCGGCTCGGGCTCCGGTTCGGACGGGGGCTCCATGCTCGGCGCCGCAGCCGCCGCGGCCTCAGCGAGGCGAACGAGTCCTAAACAAGTGTTTATAGAGGCGGCGTGGCCGGCGGGTGCACAGCGCCCGCGCGCTCGCCCTCATGCACCGCGCGCCGCTCCCCGAGGAGGCCGCGCTCGCCTTCTTCGCCGCTGCCTCTGGGGCCGCCACTCGCGTCCGGGCTACCCGCGGCCGCATCTCACACGCGCATGCCGCCGCCGCTGCCGCCTCCGGCGCCGCTCGCCTCGGAGCAGCAGGCCCTACGGCGAGCGCGCCACGTTCTTCTTCTTCCCCCGTCCCGCGACAGCCGCGCCTCCGCGCACGTCCCGCCCCTCGCCCCGCCCGCGCAGGACGCCGGGAAGTTGGCCGGCCCCGCCCCCGTGGGCGGAGCCAGTGTAAGGGGCGGAGCCTCGGGGGCAGGGTGGAAGCTGAGCGGCTCCGGCTGCGCTCTCAGGATGAGAGCAGGCCGGAAAGCAGCGTGTCCCTGCTTGCTTTCGCGCTGCCTGTGGTGGTAGGAACTTAATTTGAGCACTGAGGCTGTTTCAGAAGCTCATTTAATTTTTATCGAATTCAACTGGTTTCCCATGCCTTTTAATGAACTAATGTGTTTTAATGAGCTAAAATGCACAATATACAACTATATTTTGCTTATGTATTAATTACTGTACATATTATAATTTTCCTTATATACATTAAGCTGCTGTATTAATATTACAATGTTACTACACGCGCACCATTTAATACATTTTTCAAGAATAGCTGCTGCTCTTTCCCACTTATTTTATAATTCTAGTGTTCTGTTTTGTGGTGCGGACCAATCCCAAAGCTTTGGGCTTGCTAGACAAGCACTCGAGCAACAGAGCTAAATCCTCATGCCTGTTCCACTTACTATTTTAAAATTCGTAGGATGGTGGTGCAAGTCTTTAGCGCCCAGCTCTCCGGAAGGCAGAAGCACACGGATATCAATGAGTTTGAAGCCAGCCTGGTCCACATAGCAAGTTCTGGCCTGTCTCAAAAATAAAGCTGGGTGCGGTAGCCCACGCCTGTAATCCCAGCACTTGGGAGGCAGAGGCAGGTGGATCGCTGTAAGTTCGAGGCCAGCCTGGTCTACAAAACGAGTCCAAGACAGCCAGGGATACACAGAGAAACCCTGTCTCAAAAAACTAATTAATAAATAATCTCTTGGATCCACTCCTCCAGCCTTTTGTGCAGCCTCTGTTTGTGGCAATCATCTCGTCTATCTCACTGAGTAGAACTGGCCTTGTCCTAACTCTATCCCAAGCCCTGACAGTAGGAATGGATGGATCCCGTTCCTTCAGTGTTGCGTGTTTAGGAATGGGCTGGCAGGTACCTGCAGAATTCTGGCCCTCTGCAGGTCTGTTTGCCCTTATCTTTCACTTCTGTCCCAGCTCCAAATCCACATCCACCACCCACCCACCCCCTTTTTTTTTTCACCAAGGAAGAAAAAGAAGGGGGGAAGGGGAGGGCAGGGAAAAGTTAGGGTGTAGAGCCTAAGTGGAGGAAGTGGGTCTATAAGGTAAGTCTTTGATATTTTCATCCTTGGCCGCTATTTATCACTCTCTACTTCCTGTTCAGATATGAAATAAGACAGACCACGCCTCCCTGCCTTAATAGACTGAACCCTCTGAAACAGTATTCTGTACAGAAAAGCTATCTACGATAGCTTTACATTTTTGAGGGAGTTATTAAACATGTAACAAGGAAAAGCACAAATAGCACAAGGCAGAGAGATGAGAGAGAAAACGTATCAGGCCCTCACAGCACCCAGCAGAGCTACCCGGAGTACACCCACTGGGCTAGCAAGCAAAAGTACAGTAAGTAGCAAGCAACAGGGCTGGAGAGATGGCTCAGCGGTTGGGAGCACTGACTGTTCTTCCAGAGGACCCGGGTTCAATTCCCAGCACCCACATGGCAGCTCACAACTGTCTGTAACTCCAAAATCTGACACCCGTAGACATACGATGCATTAAAAATAAATAAAAATTTTTTTTAAAGTAGCAAGCAACAGGGAGATAACATCAGACTGAACACTTACAGCATCCCCCGGAAAGACTGGGAAAGCCCAGCTGGGTCTGCTAGTCAGGCTGGAGTTCTGGTGGGGCTATTTCCAACTGGCGTGAAGGGTCTCTCTGCACTGACGAGCCTCCCACTCCTCCCTCCCACCACAGGCATTTTATATCACAGGATAAATAACAGTGACTTCTGTTAGAAATGGCTCGCCTTCTATCTCTCCTCAAGGGTGCAGTTTTTAGCTGCCATCCTCCTTTTCTTCCTGTCACAGAAGCAGGAGGCCTGCCCGCCCACCCCCCACCCCCAGAAAAGTGTCTCCGAGGACAAGTGAGATAAACCTGGTTGAATCCGCGATAGGGGGAATGGGTCTTACTCTCAAGAGTTAGGGGCTCAGCAAGTGCCGACAGCCCATGCAGTTTGCCAAGAGCGCTTATATTACAAATGGTGAGCCGAAACACGTGGTTGCTCCCTTAAGTTGTTTTGTCATGCCGGGTCTCAGCAACCCAAAAGTAAGAAGTGCACCTGGTTTGCCTGGCTCCCCTGCACCCCTGAAATGCCCACGGGCAGCTCTATTCTCCACTCCTCTGAGATATGTCCCGCCCCAGATCACAAAGACCATGTGCTACACTCCTAGATCCAGTCTAAGGACAACAGATTTGTGTTTGAAGTGATTGCTGTATTATTTTTTTCCGAGACAGGTGTTTTTGGGTTTTTGTTTGTTTGTTTGTTTGTTTGTTTGTTTTTTCCTGTGTAGCCTTGGCTGTCCTGGACCCGCTTTGTAGACCAGGCTGGCCTCGAACTCACAGCGACCCGCCTGCCTCTGCCTCCCCGAGTGCTGTAAAAAGGGCACATCACACTACAAAAATACAGGGTGGTGGAGGCTTATAAGGAAATTCTCCCTCATTTTCTCAGTGCTTCTATAAAGACTCTGACCCTTAGCCAGCCCTGAGGTGGCACATGTTGAGACATTTTAGCCTTCATAACTTTTAGAAGTTACTTTACAGCCTGAGTAAGAAAGGGACGGTTTGGGCTTCTGGTTTCAGGGGTTTCTCAGTCCATCATGAGGAGGGGGTACACAGAAGTAGGTCATGGGGAGGGGAGCATGTAGGTACTCCATCGCGGTGGAGAAGGAACCTGAGCCAGAGTCGGGTAGATAAAACCTTCAAAGGCCGACTCTTTTGTTTGTTTGTTTGTTTGTTTTTGTTTTTGGGGGTTTTTTTTGTTTTTTGAGACAAGGTCTCTCTGTGTAGCCTTGCCTGTTCTGAACTAATTTTGTAAACCAGGCTGGCCTCGAACTCACAGCGATCTGCCTGCCTCTGCCTCCCGAGTGCTGGGATTAAAGGCGTGCGCCACCACCGCCTGGCTCAAAGGCCAACTCTTAATGCCCTGCTTCCACCAGCCAGGCTCCACCCCCTAAAAGCTCCAGGGCCTTGGAAGTACAATAAACAAGGGACCATGCATTTTGACATGACAAAGTATAACTTTGACCAAGTACGGACCAAACCGTGAGAACATGAGCCTGTGGGAGACATTTCGTACCCAAACTGTAGTCATAACCGCCTGAGGTGACTCTCACCGTGTACCCCTGCTTCCGCACCCTTTCCCCGCGGGACTACAAAGAGCCCATTGCCTCGTTTTTTTTGGGGGGGGGGGGTTGGTTGTTGTTGTCTGTTTTCTGGGAAATCCTATGGGATAGCTTAAGGTAAAACTCGCACACGTCCTACATAGGAGAAGCGCTAGCAGTATCACGTGTCGGCTCACCAAGGCCCAAGCTGGAGCCGCCTCCGCATCATGGCTTCCTGGGAAAGTTACATGAGCTTGACAGGAGAGCTCCAAGGAGGCAGGAAAGAGCTCGGGGCTGCCGGGAGGAATGTGGAGGGCAGTGCCATCTGTGACACATAAGAGAAGCCTAGAGTCCCGGAGACACGAGAATTCCAATGCATTGCCACTAGCAAAGGGACAGGGACAGGCACATGAGACCTGGCGTTGCCCACTGTCCTTAGGGTAGCAGACATCGCTCAACCTCATCCTGGGGGGATCTCTGTCACCCTCAGCTCTGTGAGGTGTGCTCACCACCCCCTCTCACCCCAGTGCTAGGCAGGGTAATAGTACTGGCCCAACAATGAGCAATGCTTATGACGATTCAGACGGGATCGATTCCATCTGTGTAATAATTCCACTCTGGGTCTGTATCAGTCAGCTGCTGGCGTGTAACAAACTACCCAAACCTAAATGACGTAGAAGAAGAAGAATGCATCATTCTTCGTGGCTTTTAAAGATGGACTGCAGTTTCCAATGTGGATTGTGATTGGCTGGGGCAGCTCTGCTCCACAGGCCCCATTCCCTCCCTAGAGCCAGCCAGATGATGATTCTCCCTGACAAGCAGCTCACAAGCAGATGTGCAAGCACACTGTCATTCCAGCCTTCTTATGTCTCGTGGCAGCTTAGAGACAGAATGAGAAGTCTACACGCCAAAGAGCAGTGATCTGAAGAACTAATGGATGGGCCGGGAACACAGTCTGCTTCCCAAGGAGAAGCGGAGTTGGGGGCAGGGACGACTGGACAGTTCTGTCCCAGCTGGACTGCAAGGCTAAAGACAGCCTGCATGGGAATTCTGGGAGAAGAGCCAGACACAGACAAGCCAACACCAACGGGGACCAGAGACCAGGGAGAGCCACCAAGCTGGCTGCCTGAGAGCGGCCTGAAGCAAGCTGGCAGGGCGGAGGGTTTCCCTCTCTTCTCCTTGTGCCAAGAAAGAGTTATGACAGGGTTCTCGAGGCTGTAAAGGACTGCAGATCCATTCGAAACCCAGAGCAATTTTTATATGTATCTGGAACTTCAGCCATTAATATTGCAACTTTGCTGGGACTTTTTTAAAGAGGAAAGGAGCTGTATCCTTTTGTCACCTGCATAATATTTACTAGGTATTTTTGTTTCAGTCAACTCATAATCTTACTGAAAGGATATAATTTTGGAAATAATATTCATGAAGTCATGGTCTTGGATGTTCTGGGGGGTTTTTTTTTGGGTTTGTTTGTTTGTTTTGAGACAGGGTTTCTCTGTGTAGCCTTGGTTGTCTGGACTCACTTTGTAGACCAGGCTAGCCTTGAACTCACAGTGATCCACCTGCCTCTGCTTCCCGAGTGCTGAGATTAAAGGTGTGCGCCACCAGGCCCGCCATGAGGTTTTGTTTTGTTTTGTTTTGTTTTGTTTTGTTTTTTTCCCCTCTAATGCCACAGTAAAATGAACACAACATGATTAAAACAAACAAACAAAAAAATCCTAATGTTGACAAAAGAGAATAAATTGGAGCAGGATATTTGCAGTATGAGGCCCTATATGTGGAAACCACAATCACAGAAAACGACTCCCTGTATCTGGTGCCAATTTAAGTATTCACGCCCATGGTTCTGTATACAAGGAATAGAAAGTAGAGAAATGATTGGTGCTGGAGATCTATAGCTCTCTCTCTCTCTCTCTCTAGCGCTCTCTCTCTCTCTCTCTCTCTCTCTCTCTCTCTCTCTCTCTCTCTCTCTCTCTCTCTCTCTCTCTCTCTCCACAGCCAGCCAGGCTTCCTACAACTTATAATGCTCCTAATTTAGCCTCAGCCTTCTGTCAAGCACTGGAGTAACAGGCATGTGCTATGTGCTGCCATGTTCCCTTTAACTGGGCAGGACAGTGAGCATGCAGTTCTTTCTTCCCCTCACTGTATTAGAAGTGATGTTTTGTAGTCAACTTTAGAACAGCTGCCCTGCCCTTTGTATAGCCAGCCCACGTGTGGTGCTTTGATTGAGAACACCTGCCCTCCCCCCCCCCCCTGCTCCCCCCTCCCCTCCCCCTCTCCCCCCCCCCCATCCCCCAGCTCGTAGGCTCATAATGTTTGAATACTTCAGCCTCAATTAGTGGAACTGCTAGGGAAGAATTAGGAATGTGTCACCGGGATTGGGACTTGAGGTTTCAAAATACTCCTGCCATTCTTTCTTCCTTTCTTTTCTGTTTGTTTGGTTTGGCTTTGGTTTTGTTGTTGTTGTTTTGTTTTTTTGTTTTGTTTTGTTTTGGGGGGGTTGGTGTTTGTTTTGTTTTTGTTTTTTGTAGACAGGGTCGTTTTGCGTAGCTCTGGATGTCCTTGAACTCAGAATACAGACCAGAGTGGCCTTGAGAACTCAGAGACCCACCTCCCTCTGCTTCCAGAGTGCTGGATTGTAGGTTGTGCACCACCAGACGCAGCTGTGGGACTCTGCCGGGTAAGGTTGAAGTCTGGCTTCTCTGGATAGCTATTTATGCGCTCCGTCTGTAAAGGTAGACTCCGTTTTCTCAGAGGGATTCTCACTCCACCTGATCTGGTAACCCCAAGATTTTATAAGGAGTGTCACATAGGCCCCAGGGGGAGATTATAGGTTCAACCCTTCCCTGATAAGGAACTTGTTCAGCAAGCACAGGGAATTCCTAGAAGTGCCTCACCCTATGCTGAGGAGACCACAGCCTCCAGCAAATAGCATTTAATTATACTTAGAAGTTATTCCCAAAGCCGGGCATGGTGGCACACGCCTTTAATCCCAGCACTTGGGAGGCAGAGGCAGGCAGATCACTGAGTTCGAGGCCAGCCTGGTCTACGAAGCGAGTCCAAGACAGCCAAGGCTACACAGAGAAACCCTGTCTCAAAAAAAAAAAAAAAAAAAGTTATTCCCTCACCCATGGGATAATTATGTAGTTTTCTCCTCCTTGTGATGGCCTGAGCACTGTACCACTTCATGTAGATTAAGTATCCTGGCACCCTTAGCTCGATCGAACAGACACATCCACCCTCAAAACCCCTTTCCACTGCCCCAGGCTTATAAATAAAGGCTGGGTGGCTGGCAGGCTCAGGGGCTTCTCTTGCTCGCCGTTCTTTCACCATGACCTTCTGAGACTCCATTTATTCCGGGGGGC
This sequence comes from Acomys russatus, assembly GCF_903995435.1. Classification (NCBI taxonomy): domain Eukaryota; kingdom Metazoa; phylum Chordata; class Mammalia; order Rodentia; family Muridae; genus Acomys; species Acomys russatus. The sequence goes on along the minus strand of NC_067155.1, from coordinate 669,584 downwards.
GGGGGGGACTACCTCTGGACCCAGGTGGTCAGGCAGCAATGGCGGAACTGCCTCTGTAGCGGCTAGGGCGTGCTCCATCACCACCACTGGCTCGGTGCTGTGCTCCATCACCACCACTGGCTCAGTGCTGGCCTCCGGTGAAGCACTGCCAGGCCTGTGCCTCACCAGACCTGCCTGCTAGCGGTTTCCCACAGCCGCCTGCGTCCTTTGCTGTCCTTAGCAGCTCAAACAAGGAGCGCGGTAACACTTGGTAATGGTGACGGGCATGTGGAGCTCCTGAGTCTCCACTGTGAAAACCTCATTTCTCACCTCCCCCAGTGAACAGGGCCTCACCCTGAGTGCTCTGTGCTGTCCCTTGGAACCTTTGATTTCCCGGCCCACCTGCTCTCCAGAAGCAAGCAGGGCCTGAACCACGCTGCCATCTTATCACAGCAACAGAAAATAAACTAATATACCTCCTCTCTTGTTGGACTGTAAAAGGACCAGTCCTAAAGAATAGGTTAGTTGCTTTTGTGTAGCCTTCACCAAAATATCTGGGGGGGGGGGGGGAGACTATTTGAAGAGAAAATTGCCAGGCGTGGTGGCACACTCCTTTAACCTCAGCACTCTGGGAGGCAGAGGCGGGCGGATCGCTGTGAGTTCGAGGCCAGCCTGGTCTACAAAGCGAGTCCAGGACAGCCAAGGCTACACAGAGAAACCCTGTCTCGAAAAAAGGGCGGTGGCAGGGTGCACCTTTAATAACAGCTCTGGGGAGGCAGGCAGATCACTCTCTATAGAGCAAGTTTCAGGAAAGCCAGGGCTACACCAAGAAACCCTGTTTTGAAATCTTTAAAGACAGAGGCAGGGCAGGAGGGGGGGAGTGCCGATTATTCCTTATGCTCTCGGATTCAGAGGGCTCCGCCCACAACTGTTTGTCTCTGTTGAGGAAAAACTTGGCAATGGGAATCTACTGAGAACAAGACTGTTCACCTCATGGTGGATGGAAACCAGAGAGAGCGAGAGAGAGAGAACACACAGCACACAGGGATGAGAATGGAGACCCTCCCCCCTCCTCTCTCTCTCCCTCCCTCCTCTCTCACCCCCCTCTCTCCCCCCCCTCCATCTTGTGGATCAGATGTAAGCTCTCATCCAATGTTCCAGTGTCATGCCTGCCTGCTGCCATTTTCCCCACCACAATGGTCACTGACTCTAACCCTCTGAAACCGTCAGCAAGCCCCCGAATAAAGCCCCCTTCTATAAATTGCCTTGGTCATGATATCTCTTTACAGCAATAGATAAGTCATTAAGAGACCCAATCTGAGCCAAGAGATGATCAGCGCACACCTTTAATCCCAGCACTTGGGAGGCAGAGGCAGGTGGATCATTGTGAGTTCGAGGCCAGCCTGGTCTACAAAGTAAGTCTAGTACAGCCAAGGCTAACCCAGAGAGACCCTGTCTCAAAAAATAAATAAATAAAAATAAAAACGGGGGGGGGGGGGAGACCCAATCTGCTAATTTCTATCTTTTGGTGAGTGTGCTCAGATCAACTTGGAGCTGTGGCCAAAATCCCTGAAAGAAGCAACTTAGGGGAGGTCCAACTTAGTTGGTCTGTTTCAGACAGGCGGAGCACTACAGAGACAGTGTGTGACAGAAGGAGCTGTTCACTTCCCCACCATCAGGAAGCAGAGGACACAAAAGGAGGGGCCAGGGATGATGCATCCTTAAGAGCTCACTTATCTCCGGTGACCTGCTTGCTCTGGCCGCATCCCACCACCCAAGTTTTCAGAACTTCCCAAAATAGAACCATCATTTAGGGGCCAAGTGTTCAAAGCACTTAGTGTAAATGTGCTCAGCTTTAAATCCACCATCCAATGCTTCCCCGCCCCCCCCCCTTTTTTTTTTTTTTTTTGGAGACAGGGTTTCTCTGTGTAGCCTTGATGTCCTAGACCCGCTTTGTAGACCAGGCTGGCCTCGAACTCACAGCAATCCACCTGCCTCTGCCTCCCGACTGCTGGGATTAAAGGTGTGTGCCACCACCGCCCGGCCACCATCCAATGGCCCTTTTCTATTTGTTTTGGTGTTTGATCTGCCTGCCTCTGTGTCCCAAATGCTGGGATACAAGTATGAGCCACCACACCTGCTTCTGCGACGGTCTGCACTAGAAATGTGCACAATAGGGCTTGAATGCTTGAATACTTGTGCCACTATTTGAAGAGGCTAGAAAGGCTGTAGGAAGTGGTGTCCTCCTAGAGGAAGCAGTTGCCAGGCAGGGCTTTGAGAGTTTATCGACCCACCCCACGTCCAGTTCCCTCTCTCTGCCTCAGTCTTGCTGTTGAAGATGTGAGCTCCCAGCATCCTTCTGGCCACATGTTTCCCTCTGGAACTGTAAAAGCCAAATACACTCTTCCTCCTGTGAGTGCATTGGTCCTGGTGTGTTACCACAGAGACAAAAAATAACTAATACAAGGTCACAAGTATATTTCGAGTTAATAGCAGTCTGTCCTCAGATAATACTGTATCTTCATTTCACTGGGATGTGAAACTCTTACAGCAGTGTGCTCTGAATTTCTCCTGCCCATATTTGGTGCTGCCATATATTTATTTAATAACTATTGTTATCATACATTTTGTTTTAATACTAAACTATAAACACTCAATAAATAGCCATTATTTTTTAACTAGAGGCAGTGAGCTATCATCTATGTGAATATAAGTAAAAAAAAAATAAAAATAAAAAACATCTCTTCTATGTAAACCTATTTTAGCTTTCTTATGTATATCTACCACCTGGTATCGAGCCAAGAAGCCTTGCACAGCAGTAGTCAGGCATCTCCCAGTTCAAGTCAGACATTCCAGAAAAGCAGTATGTGTCCCTAAGCACTGGATAATCTCTCTGGCCCCTGCTTGCTTGTCTTTTGAGACAGGATCCCACGGTGTGGTGCAGACTGCCCTGAAACTCGCTATGTAGCCCAAGAGGAGTTTGCACTCTTCCTGCCTCGGGTCCTGAGTGCTCGGATGAGAGGCATGAGCTGCACACCCAACTGGACGGTGCTTTATGTGATCCTGCAAAAAATGATGTGCGCCCCCCCCCCCCCTTCATAACTTCTCATGGTAAAAACTTAATCTCCAAATCCCCAGGTTAATGGTATTTGGAGGTGAGCCTTTAGGAGAATATTGAGGTTAGATACACTAGTAAGGGTGGGGCCACCGTAATAGCATTAGTGGCTTTCTCAGAAGACAGCTGGGTCAAAACTCACCAGCACTGCTTCCTAGTATACTTTCATTCCTTTTTTTTCCCCCAAGACAGGGTTTCTCTGTGTAGCCTTGGCTATTCTGGACTCCCTTTGTAGACCAGGCTGGCCTCGAACTCACAGCAATCTGCCTGCCTCTGCCTCTGGAGTGCTGGGATTAAAGGAGTGAGCCACCGCGCCCAGCTCATTTCCTTTTCTAAATAAAACTTTTGCCTCTCATATGAAAAAGGAGAAATATAAGGAAGAGATGTAGGAAGAAGAGGAGAAGGTGGGAGATGCTGACAACTGTCTAATCAGCCAAATAGAGAGCCAAGGAAAGACACAGGCAAGAATTCTATTGAAGAACCAATGGATTTATTGGGCTTACTTACAAGGTATGAGTGAGAGGTTACTTACAGGAGCATGGGTGATTCTGAGGTAATTGCATCACCAACCCTTATCCCAGCATGAGTGACAGCTCACAAAAACTCTAGGTAGCTGGACTGGTCAGAGTCTCCTGCAGGCAGCTCAGCTGATCATGTGATATTTGTCCCAAGGAGACAAGAACAAATACCTACTCACCGCAGATAGAGAGCTGACAACAGATGTGTAGGGTTTATTAAATCGGCTCACTTGATGCGGACAGAGTGGTCCAGCAATGGCTATCTCAGAGCACAACAAACAGCAGAGAACCCAATAGCTGTTCAGCCGCAGAGGCTGCGTGTCCCAGCAGCCAAACTCTGATGCTGGAGTCCTGGAGGGATTCCTGGAATTCTTCTTGTCTTCAGTCTACCCTGGAACTCCCAGAGAAGTTGGATTTCTTAAAAAAAAAAAAAAAAAAAAGACTTATTTATTATTATGTGTACAGTGCTCTGCCTGCAAGTACTCCTGCAAGCCAGAAGAGGGCGCCATATCACATTATAGATGGTTATGAGCCACCATGTGGTTGCTGGGAATTGAACTCAGGACCTCTGGAAGAGTAGGCAGTGCTCTTAACCACTGGGCCATCTCTCCAGCCCAAGAAGTTGGATTTCTTACTGACTACAGCAACAGGATAGAGGAACTCCCCAGCAAGAGTGGCAAGCCCCATATAAAAGTTTCAGGCGAGGGGAAATTGCTGACACACTGTCCTGCCTCCCTGTGCCGCGCGCTGATGCATTGAGGTCTTCACCAGATGCCCACATTATGCGCGTAGACTTCCTAGCCTCTAGAAACATGAATTAAAAAAAAAAAAAAAAAAAAGCAAACCTTCGTCTTCTATAAATTATTTAGACTTGGGCAATTTGCTACAGCAACAGAAGCTGGAAGAAGTCAGTGGCTAGGCAATCCCTCACGCCTGTGCCAGTACAGAACCTTTCCCTGACTGCTTGGTCTCCCCTAGTCTTTCTCATAATCAGTTGCTAACTCTCCTTGAGTCTGCAATACCCCAGGGTTCCATATTCCTATGCTAGTCCCATTCGGGCTCTAACAATTTGCTTTAAAAAAAAATTTTTTTTAAAACTGCTCTTATGTTTCTCACTTGCATGGCACCGGGAGCCTGTCATGACTCATCATGACCTGACCTATTCCTCTTTGGTGACACCTGGTCTGCAGATTTCGTGACATTTGGATGCCCTGCAGTTTCTACTCCTCACTAAGGTCAAGAAAAGATAGATGTTATACTTTCACCATCTTGTTCTTGCTGTTAAGATAAAAGAAAGATAGATAGAAAAAAAGAAAGAAAGCAAGCACAACTGTCTGTAATTCCAGTTTCAAGGCATCTGACACCCTTACTCCCACACCAATGCACATAAAATAAAATTAAATAAATTGTTAAAAAAAAAAAAAAGAAAGAAAGAGAGAGAGCGCACTTTAGTCATTTGGAAAAATGAAGGTTTATTAAAGCTATGAAAAGCTTCCCAAAACCATTTTTATTGCATAACATAAAAAATGGTGCCCTTAGCCGCGCAGTGGTGTCGTACGCCTTTAACCTCAGCACTCTGGGAGGCAGAGGCAGGAGGATCTCTGTGAGTTCGAGGCCAGCCTGGTCTACAGAGCCTGGACTTCCAGGACAGCCAAGGCTACACAGAGAAAGCCTGTCTCCTGTCTTGAAAAACCAAAAGAAAACAAAAATGGCACCCTTGTGTTGGAGAGATGGCTTAGTGGCTAAGAGCTGCTCTTCCAGAGGACCCAGACTTGACTCCCAGAGCCCACCTGGCTGCTCACAACCATCTGTAACTCCAGTTCCCAGGGGATCTGACGCCCCTTCTGGCCTCCTTGGGCACTAAGCACGCACATGGTGGACAGACATACATGCAGGCAAAATGCTTGTATGTGTAAAATATAAAATAAAAATAAATCGAAAAGATTATTTTAATCACATCTTTTCACACCGCTGTTAATGCTTAACATCATCAGGAAAGTCTTTAAATATTGAGAGTATGTCACGCTTGCGGTGGCAGATAAAAGGGTCCCCTAAATTGTAACGCTCGAGAGCTTGTGTTGTGTCGTCAGCGACAGGCACTGGCAGCTGTTCTCCTGGGAGCGACAGGCTCATTTTGTTCGTTTTAAAGAAAATGTCTGTTAAGCACCTGAGATGATTAATCTTGTTTGTTGACCTGCCTGGCTTTCAATTCACGCAGGAGATGGTAAGTCACACCTCTGGAGGGGTTGGTGAAGTTATTCCCAGAGAGGAGGAACTATGGGGAGAAAACATACCTTGAATGTGGGTAGCACCATCCCATACTCTGGGGGCCCAGAGAAAGGGAAAAGAATATTTTAGTTTGGCCATCTGATGCTGTTAAAATATATATATATGAGCTGGGCGTGGTGGCGCACGCCTTTAATCCCAGCACTCGGGAGGCAGAGGCAGGCGGATCGCTGTGAGTTCGAGGCCAGCCTGGTCTACAAAGTGAGTCCAGGACAGCCAAGGCTACACAGAGAAACCCTGTCTTGAAAAACAAAAACAAAAAATGTATATGTATATATGTGTGTGTGTGTGTGTGTGTGTGTAGATATATATATATATATATATATATATATATATATATATATATATATATATATATATATATATATATATCATGAGCAAAAGCAACTTGAGGAGCAAAGCATTTATTTTACTTACCCATAGTCCATCATTGAGAGAAGTCACAGCAGGAACCTAAGCAGAGACCACAGAGGAGCTCTGCATTCTGGCTCTCACTCACTGGTTCATGCTCAACTAGCTTTCTTTTTCTATTTGTCTTTGCTTGGTTTTTTTGTTTGTTTGTTTGTTTGAGGTAGGGTTTCTCTGTGTAGCCTTGGCTGTCCTGGAGCTTTGCAGACCAGGCTGGCCTCGAACTCACAGCGATCCCGCTGCCTCTGCCTCCCGAGTGCTGGGATTAAAGACAAGTGCCACCACACCTGGTGTCAACTAGCTTTCTTACACGGTCCAAACCCAACCTGCCTAGGGATAGATCTGCCCACAGTGGGCTGAGCCAAGACAATCAATTGCTCACAGATCTGACTACAGGCCAGTCTAATCTGGATTACTCTTCACTTGAAGTTCCCTCTTCCCAGGAGATTCTAGGTTATATCAAGGTGCTTATACAAAGTACAAAGCAACCAGGGCAAGAAGGGGAAACACCCGCATCCTCCTCCCTCCGTGTCCTGCATATCATGATGTAAGATGCTGAGCTCTGCCATGCCCCTCCCTGCCGAGACAGATCAAACCCTCTGACAACTGAAGCCAAACAAACCTTTTCTTCCATTAAGTTGTTTCTGTCAGATGTTTTGTCATAGCAACAAGTACAAAACGTATGTCCACATGACCACAGTTCAACAGACCAGGTTTCCAAGTTGGCTCAGCAGTTAAAAGAGTATATGGTGCACTTGAAGAGGACACCAGATCAGTTCCCAGTGCCCACATGATGCCTCACAATCATCTGTAACTCCAGTTCCAGGGGATCTGACACTCTCTTGTGACCTTTTCCCTGTATAGGCATATAAGTGGTATACATAACATGCAGGCAAAACACTCACACACATACAATAAAATAACAGTTTGGGATATAGCTAAGTGGTAGAGCACCTGCCTGGCATGCACAAGATGAACACAGCCCTAGGGTAATTCCCTAGCACCAGAAAAAAAATCATAATAGAAAAAATAATAATATTTTAAGCTCTGTGGTGGTCCACACCTTTAATCCCAGCAGATTGATGGGGAGGCAGAGGCAGGTGGGTCTCTGTGAATTCTAAGCCTGCCAGGGGTTATGCAGTGACACTCTGTCTCAAAACAAGTAACTGTAACTAGTTCAGCTCACAGCTCCAAAGGATTGCATGGCTCCCTTCCCTTGGTCACAAGACATCTCACGAGTGTGTCTTGCTAGTGATGCTCTGAGGCAATGACAGGTGTCGCAGACACATTGATGCCAACATTTCACCCATAGCTGCTGCCTTTGTCCCATCACACACACACACCACAGGTACTAACAGGAGGTCACTAGGAAATGAACATCTTCGTGTCATCATAAGCAATTATAGATGTAAAGTACTTTTATCTTAGATTTTTGAATTTTATTTTTTGTATTTTTATTTTATTTTATAAGTGTTTTTCACTCGCATGTGTGTGCGTGTGCGTCTGTGTGCACACGTGTGTGTGTTTGCATGCCTGTGTGCACGCGTGTGTGCGCATGCATGCCTGTGTGCACGCGTGTGTGCGCATGCATGCATGCGTGCATGTGTGTTTGCATGTGTGTGTGCCTGTGTGTGCACGTGTGCATGCGTGTGTGTGTGTGTGTGTGTGTGTGTGTGTGTGTGTGTGTGTACCAAGGCATGGCTGGTATCCACAGAGGACAGAAGAGGGTGCCGTCCAACCCCAGGGCCGGAGTTAATGGATGGTTGTGAATCATCATGCGGTTGCTGGGAAGCGAACCCCGGTCTTGCACAAGAGCAACAAGTGCCCTTAACTGCCTAGCCACCTCTCCAGGCCACTGTAGATTAGTTTTATGTCATGGGCTACTGAATCTCAGAGACCATTTCTCTATTTGGAGGCAGAGTCTTGCATGTAGCCTGGCTAGCCTTGAATAATTTACATAGCCAAAGCTACATTCCAGCCCGTGCTCTTCGTGCCGCAGCCTCGGAAGCGTTACAGGTGTGTGCTCCGCCCGGAACCAGAGCACGGCTGAGTGATGTCCTCTGCTAACATTCTACGTCAGCAATCTTTCCCCCAAACTTTCGTCTGGTTAACATGTCTTAAAGTTTCTTTCAAAAGCCGGGCATGGTGGCGCACGCCTTTAATCCCAGCACTTGGGAGGCAGAGGCAGGTGGATTGCTGTGAGTTCCAGGCCAGCCTGGTCTACAGAGTGAGTCCAGGACAGCCAGGGCTACACAGAGAGACCCTGTCTCAAAAAAAATTTTTTTCTTTCAAATTGGGCCTGGCTGATCCTGACACTGTCATTTTGCCAGGCGGACGTGTTCTCGCACTGTGTTACTAGGCATAGATTAATGAGGCTTTCAACCTCAGAGAGGGCCCCTTTAGCAACGGGCAGCCACTGATGCGGAAACTCCTACCTGGTCAGAGTTCTGAGAATGGGTGAGTGTGGGTGCTCGGTCCTAAATAAGACCTGTGTCAGTTCCACCAAGGCTGGAGAACCTCACAGAAGAGCGAGCAGAGAGGACGTGAGTAGGACTGCGATGTGCTGTCCCCTGCACACGACACGGTCATTGCGCCCGGGAACTCATCACTATTATGGTCACAGGCACAGGTCTGTCAAGGAGATCCGTCAGGTGTGCAGTGAGCAGTCCCGAGTTACAGAAAAAGAAACAAGAAAGGCCGTGAGGGCGGGAGAGAAGTGTTTGGGTAAATATGATCAAGATACAGCATGTGGGGCTGGAGAGATGGCTCGGTGGTTTAAGTGTGCCCCCTGCTCTTCCAAAGGTCCTGAGTTCAATTCCCAGCAACCACATGGTGGCTCACAACCATCTATAATGAGATCTGGTGCCCTTTTCTGGCTTGCAGATGTACATGCAAGCAGAACACTGTATACATAATAAATAAATAAATAAAATATTTTTTAAAAGCTGGGAAGGCTGGCTGGTGGCGCACACCTTTAATCCCAACACTCAGGAGGCAGAGGCAAGTGGATCACTGTGAGTTCGAGGCCAGCCTGGTCTGCAAAGCAAATCCAGGACAGCCAAGGCTACACAGAGAAACCCTGTCTTGATAGACAGCCAGACTTTCCCAGAATTGTAACCCTAGTCTAATCATCTGTGAGGCAACTGGTCAGTGCCAAGGTCAGGAGTTAGTGGTCCCAAGGCCTGTGCTACATGTTGGTGGTGCAAACCTTTAATCCCAGCACTCAGGAGGCAGAGGCAGGAGGATTGCTGCGAGTTGGAGGCCAGCCTGTCCTGTGAGTCCAGGACAGCCAAGGCTACACATAGAGAAACTCTGTCTTGAAAACCAAAACAAAAACAAAACAACACCTTCTTGATCCCGAGGCGGAGTAGGTAGCGCTATTGCTGTTCGTATTGAATCCCAAACAGCGTCTGACATGGGTCTAGAGGACGAACGAAAGGTGCTCACCGGATCCGGAGACCTCAAAGGGAAAGACGAGGAGGAAGAATTAGTGGACCCCCTAACAACAGTGAGAGGGCAGTGTGAGCAGTTGGAGACGTGTAAACGCCCAAGAGCAGCTACAACTGTGTGATGAGTGTGCGTCTTCCCGATCAGAGGCAGCAGAGAATTGTACGGAGGAGCCTTTTGACTTCTTACACGCGTGGGACCACTGTGCGGCCCACACACTCTTCAAAAACTTGAAGTAAATGTGCAGATTAGGGGGCTGGAGAGATGGCTCAGTGGTTAGGAGCACTGACTGCTCCTCCAGAGGCCCTGAGTTCAATTCCCAGCAACCACATGGTGGCTCACAACTATCTATAATGTGATCTGATGTATACTGTATACATAATAAATAAATAAATAATCTTAAAACAAAAACAAAAACACAATAAAACAAATGTGCAGATTAATTCTCCTCAGCCTTGTTGCTGGGAATCAGGAAGAGCGCCTTGTTTGAACCATTTGTGGTGTGGATAGTAAGTTCTTGAGACCCTCACTGATTTGGCAAGTGCTTCTCTCCTATGTAATTAGCAGTAATTTCGTCTTAATAAACTGATCTGCAGAAAACAACAACAACAGCAACAAAACCATGTTGGTCCTCTTCCTAAGACAGGTGGTCTTACCTGCCCAGCAGCAATGGTTCCTTTGTCGCTGCCCTCCCATGGCTTTGCCTTGGGTTCAGAAACGCTAAGTGTTGGAAGCTTTGGATAGGAAGCAGAATTAACCTGATCGATTGCGCTTCCTCCCCACCGATCCATAAGGAATGACCTCACGGTTCTCTAATTTGTTTTCTTGCTCACTGGGTCCTCTGCAACACAGAGGGCGCAGCAGCATTGTTATCATTTACATGCGAGCCCGAGCTCTGGGCTTCCGTCCTCTACTCTCAAGAAGGAAGGAGGTCGATGCTCTCTCCAGCCAGCTGCATATACTGTGATCCCCAGGGTGTTTCCAAACTTAGGGCTCTGAGATCTACCCTCTCTCCATAAGTGCACCAAAGCACCCTGGCCTCTGTGCCCTGTGTCGTCGTTCAGTACAGCGCAGCCACTGCTGTCCCCAGCTTCCCTCTAGTCCTTTCCGCCACGCAGGACCTCTGCCCAAGGCCCGGCTCACAAGTTGGCACAGAACGTCACAAAGCACAGAGGAGCAGACGGAGGCCAAAGACAGCCCCAAGGAACCCCGCAGCATACGGCACAACCAAGCCTCGGAAACTTGAATGGCCAGCCGGGCTACAGCAGAGCTACAACCACACTTAGCACCCGTGTCCTGTGTGTGTGTGTGTGTGTGTGTGTGTGTGTGTGTGTGTGTGTGTGTGTGTGTGTGTGTGCGCGCGCGCGCACATGCGTGTGTGTGTTTGTGTGTGGGTGTGGGTGTGTGTGCTTGTGTGTGCTGTGTATGTTGGATGGAGGGTGCCCACAGAGGCCAGAAGAGGGTTTCAGACCCCCCTTGGACCTGGAGTCATAAGCAACTGTCAAATACCCGTAGGTGGGTGCTGGGAAACCAACTTGGGTTCTCTGGAAGAGCAGCAAGTGCTCTTAGCCACTGAGCCATCTCTTTAACCCAGTGTGGCTGTATTCTTCACAAAAAGTAAAATGGGATCCTAATTGCTACTAACTTAATTCTTTACCTCAATGTATCCACAAAGACATTTAAATGAATGGATTCACTTCACAGGATAAGGAAACGGTAGACGTGAGCTTGCTAGAAGATGTGCAGAGCCTACAGCGAAAGAAAGCAATACTGTTGACGTAAGATGGCTAAGATATGAACTTCTAGGGCAGAAGATGCGGCTCTGTGGTTAAGTTCGCCTGTTCCTCTTTTGGAGGACCCAGATTCAACTCCCAGCATTCGTGTCGTGGCTTACAACAACCACTCATAACTCCAGTCTCAGAGGATTCGATACCTTCTATTGACTTCTGTGAACACAAGGCACATACATGGTCCACAAACATGCATGTAGGCAAAATACCCATATACATAAAAAATAATGAAATCAGCCAGCAAGGTGGCACACTCCTGTAATCCCAGCACTCGGGAGGCAGAGGCAGGCGGATCGCTGTGAGTTCAAGGCCAGCCTGGTCTACAAAGTGAGTCCAGGACAGCCAGGGCTACACAAGAGAAACCTTGTCTCGGAAGAACAAAATGAAACCAAGCACCTAAAAAAGAAAAAAAAAATTAAAGATATGAACTTCTAAAAATCAAAGCAAAGCTCAGTGTTATCAAAGTATGACTCTCTACAAATTCATCTATATGTTTGATGCAATCCCAACAAAACCCACATAGAATCTGTGATGAATTTGTTCATATTCTCAAGTTCATTTGGAAGAGTAAATGCCAAGAATTTAAAAAAAAAAAAAAATGTGTGTGAAGAGCAATTGGGAGCACTTTGCCTGAAGACACAAAATGTATGTTTAAGACATCAGCAGTCAGGCAACATAGCATTGACACAGCGCCGTGGGGACCAGTGGAATAGAACAAAAACGCAGAAACGCCCTTAATTAAAGTCTTGTTTAAGTCTGGCATTTCAAATTAAAAAGAAGTAATGGAGTATTTGATAAACACTGTTGGAATAATTATCTATTGTTTTAGGAAAAGAATCTTTTACTTAAAATAAACAGGGCCAGGGGCACAGCTCAGTGGCAGGGCATTTGTGCACGAGGCCGGGGTTTCAACTTCGGCACCACAAAGTAAATAGAAAATCTGATCAGATGCTGCCTTTTTGCAATGGGCAGCAGTCACATGACTGGCTGAAATGCTGCAATGAAGAGAGTGGGTGTTCAGCCCTAAGTGGGACGTCTAGATCCAACACCGTCCCATCCCGCCAAGGCCGCAGGAGTATCTCAGAAGAGGCTGAGGAAACCTGGGCCACGGAGGACGGGAGGAAGTGCTGGGAGATGCTGTCCTGGGACTGTGCTTGGTAACCACTGGTAAGCTCGCTCCGCTCTGCTCTGCTCAAGCGTTCTGAGCAAGATGAGGGAGTGGCCGCTGACAGGTTCCCCACGCTCCTGCATGGATGAGCAGCACTAACGGGATCTAATGAGTTATTTGTAAAAAAAAAAATATGCTTGGTGGGCTGGAAATAGAGCTCAGTGGTTAAGATCATTGTCTGCTCTTCCAAAGGACCTGGGTTCGATTCCCAGCACCCACGTGACATCAAAAAACGGTCTGTAACTCCAGTTCCAAGGGATCTGGTACCTCACACCAACGCACATAAAATAAAATAAAATAAAATAAATTATTTTTTAAAAATATGCTGGGCATGATGGCGCATGCTTTTACTAGCACTTGGAAGGGAGAGTTAGGCTTGATCTGCAAATTGAGTTCCAGGAAAGCCAGGCCTACACACAGAAAGCCTGACTGGAAGAACAAACAAACAAACAAACATGAATTTTGGAGGAGGAAAAGTTGAGGGGATGTATGCAGAAGAACTGGGAGATGGGACTAGGTGCTAAATATGATAATATTTAATTGTATACATGTAAGATATTCTCAAGAATAAAACAAAATTTTAAAATAAAAATATATAATATCAGATGAAGTATAGACCCCACACACAAAGAAAAACAGTATTATAAATATAATTTAAGACCTGAGCGTGGTGGTGTGTGCCTTTCTTCCTAACACTCAGGAAGCAGATGTAGGTGGATCTCTGTGAGTTCAAGGTCAGCCTGGTCTACAAAGAGTGACCCAGAACAGCCAGGACTACACAAGGAGAGCCTGTCTCCAAAGAATAACTGACTATAATATAATGTAAGGTGTTAGAGTCAGTCTTGCTGGTTTTTGAATGGGAAAATATTCTTAGGCGAGCACAGAGCCATAAAGGAAAACAAAACAAAACAAAACAAAACGTAAAACACTAACCTTCTCTACAGTGAATGGTACTTATGGTATTTGGAGATAGAGCTCAGGAGTACAGCACCTGCCTGGCTCCCGTCTTTAGTGTCACAGGAAAGAAGAAAAGAAGGAGAGAAGATAGAGAAAGTAAGGGGGTAAGGAAGGGAATTGGGGAGATGGCTTGTTAGCACACACGACTCTTCCAGAGGACCCAAGTTCAATTCCCAGCATCCATGTTGTGCAGCAGCTGACAACGGTCTATATAACTGTAGCTAGTAGAGATCTGGCAACCTCTTCTGGGCTCTTTGGGCACCTGCACACATGCGTGCATACATACATTTAAACACACACGTACATACAAAATAAAATAACAAATCTATTTTTTTTTTTTAAAGAAAGAAAAAAGAAGGGAAGGGACCTCAAAATTAAAGAAAATGTTTATGGGCTGGAGAAATGACTCAGATGTTAAGCGCACTGGCTGCTCTTTCAAAGGTCCTGAGATCAATTCCCAGCAACCACATGGTGGCTCACAACCATCTGTAATGCCCTCTTCTGGCGTGTAGGCATATGTGCAGGCAGAACACTGCATACATAATAAATGTTTGAGATGCTTTCAATAAATAAAACACTACTATCTGCATTGTAAAAGAAGCCTACAAGTAGTTGAGGGAGAATAAAATCCCTGTGGTGGTTTGAATAGGAGCGGCCCCCTTAGGCTCATGTGTTTGAATGCTTGGTCCATAGAAAAAAGCACTATTAGGAGGTGTGGCCTTGCTTGAGTAGGGGGTGTTAAAGGGGGTGTGTCACCAGAGGGGGCGGGGTGTCTCAGAAACTCAAGCCAGCACACTTCCTGCTGCCTGCCTAGCCAGATGTAGAGCTCCACTTCTGCCTCCCCGCCCTGACAATAACGCACTAACCCTCCGGACTGTGAGCCAGCCCCAGATAAATGCTTTCCTCTTTAAGAGTTGCCCCGGTCATGGTGCCTCTACGCAGGAATAAAACTCTAACTGAGACAACTCCTATTATGAAGAGAAACAAAGAGTGCGGAGGAGCATTTTGAATAAGAAGAAAACAAAATGACCCAGGATGGTATGGAAGATGATTCGATCTCTCTAATGCTCAGGGAAATGCAAATTTAAATCAATATTATACTTCATTTATTAGATTGACGACAACCAAGCATTTTGACATCCACTGTTGGGAAAATATGGGGAAAAAAATAGATGCTTCTGAACTGCTTATGAGAACATGAATCAAGCCAGGCATGGTGGCGCACGCCTTTAATCCCAATCCCAGCACTCGGGAGGCAGAGGCAGGCAGATCGCTGGTATACAAAGTTAGTTTAGGATAGCCAAGGCTACACAGAGAAACCCTGTCTCAGAAAAAAAAAAGTGTGAATCGAGCTGATGTGTCCTTGTAACCCCAAACCTCAGAAGGATGAGGTGGTGGTAAGATCAGCCTGGGCTATAGGGAAAGACCCTAAGTTAGGAAAAAGAAAAAGGAAGAGAGGAGAAGAAAAGGAGGCATGGGGGTTGGGGGGGGAGAATGGAGATGGGATGGGGGTGAAGAGGAGGAGAGTTTGCTTGTTTGCTTGTTTGTTTGTTTGTTTATGTGTCTCTAATGTACTGAGATACAAGTGACTATGCCTAAAGATTAGAGAATGTTCTATAAGAGCAAAGATCATGCTGGACGGTGGTGGCGCATACTTTTAATCCCAGCACTCGGGAGGCAGAGGCAGGCGGATCTCTGTGAGTTCGAGGCCAGCCTGGTCTACAAAGCAAATACAGGACAGCCAAGGCTACACAGAGAGACCCTGAGAGAGAGACAGAGAGACAGAGACAGAGAGTGACGGCGCAAAGACCATGTGAATCTCACAGCCATCAAGAACAGGGCGTTAATCCTGTGAGGATATGAACGAATGTGGAGGCAAAGTCCCCCTCCCCCACTGTCATCACCACCACCTTCCCAATAGGAGCCAAGACCTTGACCTCACTCAGTGAACGACCCATATCTCATCCAGAGCTCCGACTACAGAACTGTGAGGCAGGTGCACATCATTCTGAGCGCTGAGTCCACGCTAATTTGCTATTTTGGGGAACACAACTGGTACACCCCCAGAGAAATAGAGTCATGTACACGGGGCTGGAGACGTGTCTCAGCCAGTAGGAGCACTTTCTGTTCTTGCATCGGGCACAGGCTTGATTCCCATCATCCGCAGGGCAGCTCACACCTATCTCCAACTCCAGCTCCGGGAGATCCTACGCCCTCTTCTGGTAACTGCACATGGATTCCCGTGCACACACATATTAAAAATTGAAATAAAAAGATAGGCTCATGCCCACTGTGTGCAGTAGAGGTCTGGGCTGCACAAATGCTGGAAACGGCACCCTGACCTGGCCCCAGCTGTTCATTGCTTATGTCTAAAGAAAAACTGAAAACAGGGGCTGGAAAGATGTCAGTATATAGCACTGGATGCTCTTCCAGCAGATCTGGGTTCAATTCTCAGCACCCTCATGGTAGCTCACAGCAATCCATAATTCCATTTCTAGGGAACTTGATGCCCTCTTCTGGCCTCTGCAGGCACCAGGGACACATAAGTGCACAGACATACGTGCAGGCAAAACACCAAGACATAAAATAAAAATAAGTATTAAAAAAAAAAAAAAAAAAAAACAACACTTGGAAGCCGGGCATGGTGGCGCACGCCTTTGATCCCAGCACTCGGGAGGCAGAGGCAGGAGAATCACTGTGAGTTCCAGGCCAGCCTGGTCTACAAAGTGAGTCCAGGACAGCCAAGGCTAACACAGAGAGACCCTGTCTTGAAAAACAGTCCTGGAAACAACATAAATGACAACACATCAGGTAAATGGTTTAAAAAGTACATCAAGCAACAGAAAACACCTCGAGAGTGTGCGCACATGAGCCACATAGAGCAATATCAAAATAATGGTGCCACGGGAAAGATTCCAAATGCTGAGGGATTCAGGATTTCACTCACATAGGATGTAAGCGACACAAACACATCTCTGGGAGCCAAAAGCCCATGAAGGTTAGCGGTGGCCAAGGGCTGAGAGAGGAGAGCGCCGCAGAGGGATGGGAGGGCATGAGGGGACAGTGGGCGTGTCCCCTGCCTCCACTGTCTCTTTGGTTGTGAGCCTATCCTTTAAAAGCTGAGCCATCGATCAGGTCTGTGCTTCTGTTGGGACGCTTTCAAGGGTGCACATGTTTTCCGAGCTCATCACCACGTACAATTTAAAATGGATGCAGGTTTTTGTATGGAAATTAAATCTCAATTAACTTGATTAAAAATAAAATAAAATTCAAAGGCATCAAGGGGGGTCTTTCGGGAGTTCTTAAAAGAAAAGAATACAATTTCTGTTCGAATGAGTTTCCCTCATCTCTGAGTGGAATTGCACTAAATTCGTAGAATGATACAGGGGGACTCACCAGTGTTTCAGTGATCAGTCTTCCAATGTCTTGGGACACCTAGATCTGAGTCCTGGGACACTCTCCATACTGCAGTTACTGTCCAGTCTTCAAGGAGTTCACACACTTTACCTGTCAAACGATCTAGACCCTGCATTTTGGAGAAAGAGGGTACGGAGGCCTGGAAAGATGTGGTTTGTGGTTTGGATGGGAAATGTCTCCAAAAGCTGTGCCTAAGGACCAGAGGGCTTTCTTCAGGAGCAAATACCATGTGGTGCTGATAGCCAGCCAGAGCAGGACCTGCCTACCTCAGACCTCCCTAGGTCACCCCACATCATCTCCTCAGCCCACCCTAAGCCTCCTCAGCCCGTTCCATACCTCTCTAGGTTTACCCCACATCTCCTGAGCACACCCTATATCTCTAAACTACTCCAGATATCCTTACCCACCTTAGTTCATGGGCAGCTGGCACGAACACCTCCCAGACAAACTAACAGATTTCCTCTGCCAGTTTTTGCTCCTGCCACCTTGGCCAACGTGGAGGGCAGGCCAGAAGTGTCAGGAAGCTCCTATGCAGAAGGTGGCTCTCTTTTTAAAATGTTTTTGTTTTTTTTATTTTATGTGTATGGACGCTTTGCTTACACGCATGTCTGTGTACCACACACGTGCAGTGCCCTCAGAGGCTAGAAGACACCATTGGATCCCCTGGCACTGAGTTATTGCTGGTTGTGAGCCTTAGTGTAGGTTCTGAGAATCAAATCTGTGTCCTCTGGAAGAGCAGCATGTGTTTTGTTTTGTTTTTTTTAACCACTGAGCCGTCCAGCCTCACGCCCCCAAGGATGACTCTTCAATCTGAACATGACAGGAGGCAGGGAGAGGATCTGTTTCTCCATCCCAGCCAGGTGTGCTAGTGCATACCTACAATGCCAGCACGGGCAGAAGGATGCTGAGTTCCTGGCCAATCTGGGCTACTGAGTCCCTGTCTCAACTACAGATAGATAGATAGATAGATAGATAGATAGATAGATAGATAGATAGACAGACAGATAATTGCTTTTCTGCAGAGGGTCCTGTGATGGGAGATAAGCCAGCCACTAAAGCATCCATCCCATCCCATCCACCCAGTATTTCATCCCTTCCCTCCATCCCTCCCTCCCTCATACTTCCTAAGAATAAATAATACTTAAAATAACTTATGAACAACACAGCCTTCTTGCTCTCACCCAAATATTAATTATGATATCCCCAGTGAGTGGCAATGTGATTAAATGTGCTTCATTATTTTTGACGATCTTGATTACATACTTTGTGGTACAGTGATTTGAAAACCTCATCCAAGTTCATTTTGTCTGAATATCTGGCTTATGGCGCTGTGGAAAGATAAGTGGATCCAAATGCAGCAGCAAAGCTGGGCGTGACCGGCCACACCTGCAGTCGTGGTACCAGTCTGGGCTGAGGCAGGAGGATCTCGTGTCCAAGCACAGCCTATGCTACGTAAGGAGACCTTATTTCAATAACCAGAGTGAGCCTCACTGTATCATGCTGTGCGTTTCCCAGGGACTGCACATAAACCTACCACGGAGGCAGCGAGGCAAAGATTTTAGGGAAAATCTGGCCAGTAGGATGGCTCATCGGGTTAAAGGTGCTTGCTCCCCAAGTCTGATCTCTGGATTCTGTGCGAAAGCTGTCCTCTGAACTGCATACGCATGCTGTGGCACACTCACACACACATACACAATACACACAAATACACATACACACACATACACAAACACATACACACACACACTCACATACATACCACACACACATACACAATATACACACAGACACAAATACATACATACACACATATACATACGTGCACAAACACACAGATATACACACACTCAAAATAATAATAAATCAAGTAGAGGGTGGAGAAACGACTCAGGAGTTAGGATTCTCTGCTGCTCTTACCAAGCACCTCAGTGGCTCCCAGAACCCACACCGTGGCTTACAGCTATTGAAAATGGATCCTTCAGCTCAGGGGACCTAAGTCCTCTTCTGACCTTCATAGGCACTGCATGCGTGTGGTGCAAGACATGTAAGCACTCAAACATAAAATGAAAAACAGTGTCTAAACGGTATTAAAGCAATAAATAAAATCTTTGGTTTTTTTTTTCTTTTTTTCGAGACAGGGTTTCTCTGTGTAGCCTTGGCTGTCCTGGACTCACTTTGTAGACCAGGCTGGCTTCGAACTCACAGCAATCCACCTGCCTCTGCTTCCCAAGTGCTGGGATCAAAGGCATGAGCCACCACCGCCCGGCTAATAAATCAAATCTTAACAACTAAATCTTGTCAGGGCTGGGTTTGGTAGCACAGGCTTGTCACCCCAGCTACTTGAGAGGCTTAGCTCAAAGTGCCAGTGTTTAAGGCCTGGACTACAGAGTGGGTTCAAATCCAGCCTAAACAAAATACAAAATAAAAAGTAAGAAGAAGGCTGTGGATATAACTCATAAATAGAGTGTGCAAGGCCTAAGTCCCCAGCACCCGGGGTGGGGTGGGGTGGGGGGGCAACCACAGTACTTTTCCCTGATACCAGTCTTTTTGATCAAGGATTAGATAGATAGGTAGATAGATAGACAGATGCGTATGTTTGTATATATGCATGTATTTGACACAGTCTCACTGTGTAGCCTTCTGGAACTCACTATGTGGGCTGGCCTCTGACTCACAGAGATCATCCTGCCTCTGAATTCTGAGTGCTGTGATTAAAGATGTGTGCCACTACGCCGGGTTTGGTCACTCTTTTTTTTTTTTTTTTTAATGTATATGAGTATTTCATTTGCATATATTTCTGTGCACTGCATGTGTGCTTGGTCCATGAAGAGGGGTTCGGATCCCCTGGAACTGAAATTACAGATGGCTGTGAGTCATCACATGGGAGCTGGGAGTCAAACCCAGGTCCTCTGGAAGAACAGCCAGTGGGTTGGTTGGTTGGTTTGTCTGTTTGAGACAAAGTAGCCCTGGCTATCCTAGAATTTACTCTGTAGTCCAAGCTAGCCTCTAACCCACAGAGATGCACCTGCCTCTGCCTCTGCCTCTCTGAGTGCTGGGATTACAGTCATGCGCCATCGTGCCTCGCTCTGATCACTGCTTGTTTGATTTTTTTTTTAATTTAAAATTTTTTTTTTATTTTTACTTTTTGGTTTTTCGAGGCAGGGTCTCTCTGTGTAGCCTTGGCTGTCCTGGCCTTGCTTTGTAAACCAGGCTGGCCTCGAACTCACAGTGACCCTCCTGCCTCTGCCTCCCGAGTGCTTGGATCAAAGGCGTGTGCTCTGATCACTGCTTTTTAAATGTTGCGTTTCAAAGAGAGAAACTGAAATAAACACTGTAGTTCTAGCACTCAGGAAACAGGCAAAAGCTAAGCATTTTTGAAGGGTAGCCCTGGATGCACACTGAGTTCCAGCCCACACAAGGAGATATGGGAAACCTCACTCCAAGTTGCAGGTTTGTTTCCAGTGAAGACAATCTAAACTCACTCAAATTCTATCTTCCGGAAGATTCGAGGTTTGCTTAGGCAGGCAAACCTACTTAGCAAAGTTTTCAAACGTCATTAAAAGTTGGTGGACATCTTGTGATTCAGTTGCTTGGTGTCTCTACAACCAGCAGCAGCAGCAGCAGCTCTGAGATGGTCCAGGATTCTGTGGCGTCAGTCCTCTGCAGGGGTCTCTTCAGCATTGCCTTCCAGGAAGTCTAGACCACCAGGGCACCCAGAGCAGAAATAAATCATCCTTCCAGATGATGGACTACGGGCTCCTTGTGGTGTGTCACCTATCCTGACTTGGGTCCTATGGAAGAGCAGCCGGTGTTGTAAACTACAGAACCGTTGATCCAGCCCCTGCTGACTTTTATAAGTATGTATGAGGGGAGTGTGAGTGTGAGTGTGTGTGTGTGTGAGTGTGTGTGTGTGTGTGTGTGTGTCCAGTGTGCCAGGGTGTCCTTGAATTCACAGTTATCTTGCTTTAGCTTTGAGTGTTAGGATTTCACACGTCTATAATTTTGTCAATGTTGTTTGTTTGTTTGTTTGTCTGTTTTAGAGGGTTCCTCCGGATGACTCTGAACTCCTGGGTTCAGCCTCAAGTAGCTGTTGGGGGTACACCACCATGCCCAACAAAGAGAAGACCTTGCATACTCTCATCCCCACCATTCCTCCTCCAAAACATATAAACACCTAAGGAGATCCTGACTCGGGTATTACACAGTGTGTGCGCGTCCAAACACGGCAGCGCACCCCTATACATGTGCACAATTGCTCCATATGAGATCAAGAAGACTTTGAAAGTGAGGCCAGAGGTGGACCTTAATATTTTTGTTTTTGTTTTGTTTTCTTTTCAACACAGGGATCCTCTGTGTATGTTTGGCTGTCCTAGACTTGATTTGTAGACCAGGCTGGCCTCGAAGTCACAGAGATCTGCCTGCCTCTGCCTCTCGAGTGCTGGGATTAAAGGCGTGCGCCACCACACCTGGCTTGTAGCTTAATAATAGGAAGGTGCCTGCCTACTATAGGCATGGTGGCTTGATTAGAATGGTCCCCATTGGCTCAGGGGTTTGGATACCCGATCCCCAATTGGTGGTACTGTTTGGGTAGGTTTGGAAGAGGGGGGAGGCGGGGGTGACGAAAAAAATCCAGGTGGCAGTGGCTCACACTTGTAAACCCAGCCCTTGGGGAGGTCGAGGCAAGTGGATCTGGTCCATAGAAAGAGTTCCCGGACAGCCAGGGCTACACAGAAAAACCCTGTCTTTAGAATTAAAAAAATAAAAATAAATAAAAAAATTTAAAAAGGAGAAGAGAGAGGAGGAGGAGGGTGAGGAAGAGGAGGAGGAAGAGTGGCACTGCTGGAGGAAGTAGTCACTGAGAGCAGGGCTTTTAGGTTTCCAAGACACTCACCATTCCTAGTTCCCTCTCTACTTGTATCTTGTGGTTCAAGAATGTGAGTTCTTGGCTGTTTCTGCTACTATCGTTCCCCACCACAATGGGCACTTCCTTAACCCTCTGGAACCATAAGCCAAACAAAGCGGCCGCGCTGTTGTATCACAGCAGCAGAGGGCAAAGTAAGACCTCGGTTCCGTTCCCAGGGTATTACCTAAGTCGGGAGGGGCGAAGGGGGGGGGGAGGGCAGAAAGTATAGATGTCCCCTCTGAAGCTGGACCGTGCAGACTAAGTGGGAGATGCCAAGTGAGGCTATTTGACCTCCCAGGCGGGGGTGGAGGGTGGAGGTGGGGGATGAGGGGGTAAGGATGGGGGTGAGGGGGTAGGGGATTAGGAGTGTTGGGGGTTGGGGGAGGGATGGGGGGGTGAGGTCCAGCACAGGCCTGGGTGATACTCTTATGTGTTAGTGGCGTGGAAGGACGGGTGGTGGAGTGGGTGGAGTGGTGATTCCTTGCTCCCCTGGATTCTCCTTGGCATGGGGGTGGGGTGCCCAGGGAAGCAGGCCTGCAGGGTCCCAGGGCTGAGATTCCTGAAGGTCTGATGGGGAAGCACTGTCCAGGGAAGGGCACTGGAAGCCCCGAGTAAAGATAAATGGCCTGGGAGGCCCCTTCCTCATGGAGGGAGGGACTGGGGAAAATCCAAGGCAGTTTACAAGCTGGGGTTCCTGGCTCTGGGGCGTGGCAGCTAGATACTGTTGCTTGAAAATAAAGCAGTGAGTAGGCTTTGCTGCCTGGGTAGCACCCCAGATCTGTTCTACCGTCTTGCTCTGTCCAGCTTCCGGGCCCTGTAATCTAGACCAAGCCTCCTCCGAGGCAAAGGCGCCACTAGGCTCTCACACTCACAGACATTGCTTTTTCTGTAGCTTCAGTGAGCGGGTGCCGATCCCTCCCACAATAGATTCCCAGCCTCTTCCTTCATCGCTTTACCCCTTGAACCTAGAAGTTGCACCAATCCTGCAGCTTTTGGAGGCCCAGAAACTCCAGCCCTGCCTCACAGAGGCCTTGAAAAGTCAGGAAACAAAAGGCTGAACGAAGTCTCTAGACGCAAGACTCAAACGCAGGGTCATGAATATGCAAAGTCATCTTGTTAAAATTTGCTGATTGATTGATTATAGGCTCGCTAATCTCCTGGATTCAGATTTACCCAAACAGTGAGGGAAAACTTGGGAATTCTATCAAATATCATGGGATAGCGTCCCATTTGTGTGTGTGTGTGTTTTTTTTAAAGTGACTTATCCAGTGATTTCCTTGGCTTCCAAGTCACCATGAATATTTTATAGGTACGCCATACATTTAATATTTTAACACTTTTACATCATATCTACGGTACTGGTACCTGACTTGTATATTTATGTGACTATTGTTAGAAGTGACTAATTGGGTTTGATTAGTTCCATCATTAATATTCTGTCCATAATTTAACATGCTTCAATAAAATACCCTAAAGCAGTGTAATGATTAGATTTCAGGAATATGTGTTTTGCAATTAAGTTCCTCTTGATTTTGATATGCAGATGAAGAAACGGTGGTCTCATTTAAAAAAAAAAAGCTGCCCTTATTAACTCAGCAGTACACTCTGAAGATTAGGTAAGAAACCCAAGATTTTCTCTTTGTATATGCTAGTTAAAATGTATTTCAATCAAGTCTATGTGGGCAAATCAGATTTGATTAGTTTAAGTTCACAGTCATTCTATCTAAATGAATAATGTGTCACCTAACATTGCAAAAATTTGATTAATAGTTTATCAGTTAATTAAAAACGAGGTTTAATTTTTCTTTTTTAGGAAAATGCAAGGTAGATATTCCTTGTGTTCATCATAAATGCAAATTATTTCAGCTTGAATCTATTGTTCTTATTCTTCCTTTCTTTCTTTTTTTTCTCTTCCTTCTTCTTCTTCTTCTTTTCAGCCAATTGGCAAGAAAATAAGCTTTTTTGGCATTTCTTCCAGAGGGGCATGCAGGGAAACTTCTCTTAGCTCCTACGGCAGCTTTCATTTGCGTCTTGTTTTATTTGTCTGGCCTCAGTTTCTCCTTGCCCAGAGGCCTGCACCCAGCAGTAAGAATCTGAGAGAACACTTTCTCCATGGGGCACGGACCATCCCTGAGAGGCCAGTGGTGAGGAGGAAAGCCTGACAGGACTATGCTGAGCATCCCTGCGTAGGTCCCCTATGGCAACCTCTGGGGCACAAAAGAAACCAGGCCTTCCTTGACCATCCTGTGAGCAAGGCTGTTTCTCCCTCATTGGTGAAATGCAGGCCACTGAGACTCCAGGACTTTCCCACACCATCTACACACAGGCGAAATGGGCTCCCATGGTCACACCTTGTCCCCCTGGAGGAGGGGCCAGGTCATCGCTCGGCTGCACCTGAGGCCACAGTGATGGTAGAAGACACGGGAGGGCATCCCAGCCTCTCCTACGTGAGCTCTGTGCTGATGTCTGGTCGTCCCATGAACTCTAACCTTAGCCTTCAGAAGAACTTACTGTCACTCAGGGTTTACCGAGAGCATAGGGAGTGAGCGGACTCCATCTGAGCAACAATGGTAGGTACTGTAGCAGTCACCATCAGTGTATATTCTAGCAGCAGGGGGTGGCACAGGTGGGAGGTACAATGGAGTTGGGGATTGGGGGACCTGGGCCTGGGTCAGGGAGGACTGTCATCTTGAGCTGAGATTGCAAAGGTGACAATCAAACTAAGATCTGGCGGATGGACATTCAGGTGGAGTGTTGAGACTGAAACAGTATTCAGGCGTGGGAGAAAGGACGGCCAGACTACAGGGAGTGAGAGGCGGAGGATAGCACAGGTGACTCAGGGACAGCAGGCAAGGGGCCAGGTACTGGGGAACCTCAAGCTTGTCTGCACCAAAGTGCTCATGGGAGGACCCACAGAGTGAAACCAGAGTTTCCGGATCCACTCTAGGACAGCATCCCATGCCTCGAAGCTTCAGGCAGTAATAGCAGCAGCAGCAGCAACAGCAGCAACACATCCAAAACCAGAGTCTTGCTACGCAACCCAGGCTGACATCCACGTTATGATCTGCCCACCTCAGCCTTCCTTTCTTTTTTTTTTTTTTTTTAAGTGTGGCCTATTTATTACTTTTAATATATTTTATTAATTTATTCATATTACATCTCAATGGTTATCCCATCCCTTGTATCCTCCCATTCCTCCCTCCCTCCCATTTTCCCCTTACTCCCCTCCCCTATGACTGTGACTGAGGGGGACCTCCTCCCCCTGTATATGCTCATAGGGTGTCAAGTCTCTTTTTGGTAGCCTTCTTTCTGCATGCTGGGACTGTAGACGTACATACACCCCTACACCTGACTTTCATAGGGGACCCTCTAACCT
This sequence comes from Acomys russatus, assembly GCF_903995435.1. Classification (NCBI taxonomy): domain Eukaryota; kingdom Metazoa; phylum Chordata; class Mammalia; order Rodentia; family Muridae; genus Acomys; species Acomys russatus. The sequence goes on along the minus strand of NC_067155.1, from coordinate 644,220 downwards.
GGATTGGAAACTGAAAATCAATTTCAGCTCACGAGTGCGAAGGCAGAGACACGAGAACGAGGAGCTCTGAGGTGCACCTGCCTGGCTCTGTGAAGGAAGCTGAGCATCTCGCTTGCCCAGTGTTCAAGGAAAACTCTGCACACTGTCCAAGTACTCATAGCCTAGCAAGGCCCGGTCTGCTGTGGCCTGTCAAAGCTGCTGGTTTTGCAGCCATCTCAATTGGGCCTACATCCTGGCTCTCAGGTCCTGAAAAAAAAAAAACATTGTCTATATCTATTACCTGCCACATGTGTCCCCAAGCTGACATTTCTCTTCTATTGCACTACAGGGCCGGACTTTAGCTTTCTGTTTTGGACCTCTCTGGCCTGGGTTTAGGACCTGTGGTCATCATAAAGATCAAGCATGTGTGCCTGGAATACAGGCTGGCCAAGACAGGTTATCAGTGCCATGGGCGAACCAGTGGCTTTTATTTTTAGATAGACATATTTATTTTATGTGTATTGGTGTTTTGCATACATGTATGTATATGCACCACATGCTTGCAGTGCCTGCCAGAGGTCAGGAGAGGGCATCAGATTTTTTTTGGAACTGAAATGACAGGTGACTGGGAGAGCAGCAAGTGCTCTTAACCACTGAGCCATTCCTCCAGCCCGAGACTGGCAATTTTAAAGAATGTATTTCTTTCTTTCATGTGTGTGAGTGCTCTAACTGCACATACACATGGGTGCCAGAAGAGGGCATTAGAGGGTATAGATAGTTGTAAGCCATCATGTGGTTGCTTGGGAATTGAACTCAGAACCTCTGGAAAAGCAGACAGTGGTTTTGTTGTTGTTGTTTGTAGCCAAAGTTCTTTTTATTTGTGTAAAGCATTTACCAACCACCAGGTGAAACAGATACAGTGTTAGTCCTACTACTCCCGAGGCCCTACTTGCTCTTTTCTGACTTAGGTGGCACTAAACTCTGTGGCCATGCTCCCAGAGTCCCTGACGCAGCGTGCAAGCAGCTTCATGTTCTGCTTAGCTTAGATGGCTCAGAGGTTAAGAGCACTGTCTACTTTCCCAAAGGTCCTGAGTTCGATTCCCAGAAACCACATGGTGGCTCACAACCATCTGTAAAGTGATCTGATGCTCTCTTCTGGCCTGCGGGTGTACATGCAGGCAGAATGCTGTATACATAATAATAAATAAATTAAAAAAGAAAAAAAAAAAAGGTTTCCAACAAGGCTGGGGCAAGGGTCAGATGAATTCCCAGACGGGAAGTTACAAGCCTGTCTTTTGAGTTCTAGCAAGTGCCCTACAAAGTCCAGAGCCCTGAGGGAGCCAGCTAAGCTTCCTCCACCACCATCACCAGCAGCTGGCCTCAGGGTGCAGCTGAGCAGCTTGTAGCCCACCTTACCAACTAGCGCCACAGTGCCTGGTCACCCCCTCCCCAACACACACACACACACACACACACACACACACACACACACACACAGGGTTGTGGGACAAAGCTTCGTGTCCCTAAGGGTCGAACCTGGCCCCGATAAGGTCAAGCCTGAGCAAGCCGTGTTTTGTGATCACCTTCTGAATCTGGCCTTTGGTCATCAGGAGCCCTTCATACGGGCTCTTCAGGTGAGGGTTGTCGTTGCTGGTCTCCGCCTCTGGGACACTCTGGGTTGCCTTCTCTAGAGTGTCTGCAACCTCCAGCCAGTCCTTGCAGAAGCCACGGAGGCCATAGATACCTTGGCCTCCTCCACCAGCTTCTGGCTTCTCTGCCGCAGATTCTCAGTATCTGCCAAAGCTCTCCCAGCTGCAGCTTCTCCTCCAAGAGGGTCTTGTCTGCAGAGGGTGGACGGCTTGGTGCGTGAGGCTGGCTCGGTGCAGCCTCCTGGCGCTGGCGCTGTAGCCCAAGCCTTCTCCTTGCTTGTTGTGCACAGCTACGAACAGAAAATCAATGTCCAGAACCGGGAAGAGGACCTGGGTTATTGTGACCGTGCTCTTAACCGCTGAGCCGTCTCTCCAGCCCCGCCACTGGCAATTTAAAAACCTGCCTCAGGATTCTATAAATTACAAATAGACAAATATGGAGGTTCAAAACTCCTGGGAAGCCAAGGCAGGAGGATCAGAATTTTGAGGCCAGCCTGCACTACTCAGTGAGTTCCAGGACAGTGTGTCAACACTCTGTCTCAAACTGCAAGACATCACAAACACACACACACACACACACACAAACCACACACACACATACCACATCACACACGCACACACACCACATACAAACACCACACACATGTACACACACACATACGTGTACACATACAAATACCCCAATCCTGGACAAATCATCAGGGAGGAAGAATTGATCAAGAAGACAAACTCCACTGGGCTGGCCTAGCACCCAGGATATCATGCCTGCCACCCACATGCCTGCACAGAGCAGATGCCCACTCCCAATGCCCCGTCTTCACAGAGCTGCAGGCTCTTGGGCCCTGTTTTAATAAGGCAGCAGGGTTATTGGTTCTGTCCCTCTTACTGTTGTGGGCAAGGTATGACAGGCCTCGGAGAGTCAGCCAGCCCCAGTGGTTCAATCTCAATCAGTCTCCAATGCAGACCATTGTCACTGTGCCTGCTAAGGGTTTCTAGAAGCTTCCATGTGCATGTGTTAAAACTACAAGTAATAGATTAAGTAGACCTTAAATGTATATCTCACTCCGAAATTACACTTTTTTAAAGATAATATATATTTTTTAAAGATTTATTTATTTATTGCATATGAGTGCTTTATCTGCAGAAGAGGGTATCAGATTACATTAGATGGTTGTGAGCCACCATGTGGTTGTTGGTAATTGAACTCAGGGCCTCTGGAAGAGCAGGTGGCGCTCTTAACCACTGAGCCATCTCTCCAGTCCTAAGGATAATATATTAGAAGTGACTCTACTGACCTATCTGAGACCGAGTCAAGGGCTGGAGCAAAGACCTTGGCAGGACCTTGGAGACCGCACCCTGGAGCAAAGACCTTGGCAGGACCTTGGAGACCATACCCTAGACTAATGGCATCAAACCCAGGTTACCACCAGTGGATGTGGCCTGACCAACTCCAGTGAGACTTATTCATGGCTCACAAAAACCCAAGTTCTCCAATTTGCAAAAGAGGCAACTGAGGCGTGACTCCATCAGTGTCACACGGCCAGCAACAGGAAGCAGAAAACTCAAGCCCAGCTGACTTCAGACTGTACACATTTCCTTGTGTGCAGGTTAGTGTTTCATCTCTGATGAAAACAGCTAAGAAGAGTTATCTTGGTTTACGGTTTCAGAGGTCTGATTCAATGGCAGGCTGGCTCCTTTGCCTCGACCCTGTGGTGAGGCAGAGCATCATCATGACAGGAACATGTGGCAGATGAGGCAGACCACCTCTCTCAGAGACCAGGAAGCAAAGGAAAAGAAAGGAAAGGCTCTGGAAACAAACATGGGCCCTAGTGAGCCCCTACCTCCTACCTAACAGCCCATCTGCCTAATCAGCAGGTTAACACATTGAGGAAGTCAGAACACCCAGGGTCAGATCCCTTCTCAGTAGTGCCACCAGCCGGGCATGATGTTTGGGGGATACTTTATAGCTATGCCACGATAGCCTTGGCACTGCGCCATCCCTGAAGTTCAGACAGCCAGTCTGGAGTTTATCCAGTCCATGGTGGAGAGTTCACACCTTGGTGAACAGTTTGGAACTCCTGCTCTCCTTTCTCTGATGAGCACAGGGAGGCAGAGAGGCCATCAGAGAGGCAGGCGGCCCCCCTACCCCCTGCCTCTCAGCTGCTCTTAAAATGACGCCTCACTTTCCGACAGGCAGCAAAGGACATCCATATTCAAGGAGCAGACTCCCCTGCTGCTGGGAAGATGAGAGGAAGCAAACTGTCAGTGATGTGTTCTTTTAAAAAGAAAGGAGAGGGATAAAAGGAAGAAAAATATCTACATCCCACCAGGAACAAATTCCAAAGGCAGCATCTCTCAGGCAAGTTCAGCCCTCAGGAAGGGCTCCCTCTGAGCGCTGCGACATGCAAGGCTTGGTGGGACTCATCTGCATGAAACCACATTTGGGGGAGCATGTTTTCCCAAATAAAAGCAATTAACTCCAAACCAGGCATGGTAGCACAAGTTCCCAATCACAGCATCTAGGACACAGAGGCAGGAGGATTGTGAGTTCAAGGCCAGTCAGGGCTATGGTGAGAAACCCTGCTTCACAAAAAATTAAAAAAATAAAAAAATTAGAATCCAGTGGTTAAGCGTGCTGATTGCTTCAGAGGACTTTGTTTCTGTTCCCAGTACACATGGTGGCTCACAAGCATCTGTAACTCCAGATCCAGGGGACCTGACAACCTTTCCTGATTTCCTCAAGTACCAGGCATGCACATGATGCGCACACCACACACACACACACACACACACACACACACACACACACACACACACCACGCTACACACATACATACCACACCATACACTCACACACACCACACACACACCACACACCGCACACACACACCAACACACTATACACACACCACACACACACACATACATTGTAGGAAAGAGCAGAAACAAAACAAAAACTCACATAAAATAGACAAATCTAAAAAGCTTTTTAAAAAAAGATTTCCTTAATGAGACAATACAAAATAATTTAATAAAATTTAAAGTGTGTTGAGGGAATCCCCCAAAAGCTAATCCTAAATGTTAAGGGTCAGAGGGTGAATTTGAACTGAAAAACAAAACAAATCAAAACCTATTTACAAAGCTGACAGGCTGGACCAGCTTATCACGGAGAGGTGATTGATAGGTCAGAAATAGGTGACTTTAAATCAGTGCTTGCTCCTTAGCTCCGGGTGACCGAGGCACTGTGCTCCGGAGTCCGCAAGGCTAACTAAGCCTGCTGGGACTCCTGGCGGTTCAGTGCTAGCCCACATGTGCAGGCTGCAGGGGGGAACGCCAGAGCTGCCTCTGTGAATCACTAGCTCCGCATCTAGGAGACAGTTCAGGGGGTACCCGGGGAAGGTGGGGGGCCTCAGCTGACATGAGCTCCTGAAGGAGGGGCCAGAGGCAGCCACGTGTGAGTGCCGGAGGGCACCATTAGACTTGCTTCTGGCATCCTCATCATCCACTTGAAGGGATCCCGAGACAGTGCAAAATTCCTTCTCCTGCCACAGGAGGGGTGGGGCGCAGAGAGCTCCCAGAAGGTAACAACGTCATTTGCTGGTTCCCTGTGTATTGGTTTCCACGTGTCACTCAATTGATCGCCCTTTGTGTGTGTTTTTCGGTGCTCATAGAACCCCAGGCCCTATGCATGTCGAGCAAGGACCCTACACCAAGCAACATCCTCAACCCTACACATGCTGTTTGCACCTCAGCAACACTCAAGTCCAGGCGGGGAGGGATGACTGTTCCCTGCTAACATGGATGTACGGCAGCTGCCAGACATTTTGAGGCAAAAAGCTGGAGAGATGGTGGTGAGCCTTCCACCTGGGGCAGCCAAGTAGATAAGCACTGTTGGTCCGAGTTCCTACAGGCCTCCTGAGTGTGTGTGTTTGCATGGCTGTCTTTGTGTGGGTGTGAGTCTCTGTGTATATGTGTACGTATGTATTTGTGTGTATGTTTCTGTGTGAGAATATATGTGAGTGTGTGTGTTTGTGTGTGTGTGAGATTTTGTGTGTTCATATGTATGTTTCTACTTGTGTGTGAATCTGTGTTTTGGTGTGTTTGTCAGAGTATGAGTGTTTGTATGTGTGTGTTTCTGTGTGTGAATATATCTGAGTGTGTGTTTGCGTATGTATCTGTGTGAGATTTTATATATTTGTATATGTGTGTTTCTGTGTGTGTGTGTGTGTGTGAGTGTGGGCGTAGGAAGTCCTCAGCCCTCTTGAGTACTTAGAATCTCTGTTCTTCCAGGGAGCGTGGGAAAGGCTGAGGGACTTCCTCACACTGCTAACTGATGAGTCCCAATACTGGGATTTGAACCCACATCCTACAATTACTTTAGGACCGAAAGACCAAAACGTCTCTTCTGGTTGGCACAGGGACAACTGTGCTGAGCTCTTTGTGTGAAAGCGCTATTTCCTCCAGTGGATGGATCCATGCCTGCTGAATGACAAAGAGTTCCTTGGGTCCCCTGTCTCTGTTACCTAAGGTTTGAAATTGAGCATTGCATAGAGGACCCTGAGACATTTCCTATGGGTGACAATGAACATTTTCCTTCCTTCTTTCTTTCTTTCTTTCTTTCTTTCTTTTTTTTCTTTCTTCTTCTTCTTTTCTTTTTCTTTCTATTCTTTCTTTCTGTTTTTCTTTTCGTTCTTTCCTTTCTTTCTTTTCTTTCTTTCTTTCTTTTTTAATCACAGAATTTATTAAGGAAGCCAGGTTACATAGGCACTGCATTTTTCTGGTCAACGGGCAGGCTCCTTCTTGAGGAAGGATGACAGTACTTTACAAGTGCAAAGAGGAGACACCATCCTTCCTGAACACCCATGAATGTTCCTTAGAAGAGGTGGCTGTTGCTAGATCACAGCAGCTGAGCAGTGGTGGTGTGCTGGATCTTCAGGCAGGTGGTGGTGGTGGGGGGTCCAACACAGACAGTGTCTTCAGCGCACCTTCCCTGACCCTAAGAGAAAAAGCTGAACGTCATGACCTGTCCTCGGGGACTGACAGAGCTTTACAGGGCTGTTTTGGGGCCTCCTATTTCAGCTGCACAGTGGATGACGCCTTCCTCTGGACTGTAGTGTCCTGGACCACAGCGCAGGTGAGGCTCCTCTTCTGCACACCAGCGCTGTTCACTGAAGTCAGGAAAGAAAGCTGCAATCTCTCTGCTGCCGGAAACCACAGAGTCTGAGTGGGAGGCCCAAACTCCCACAAATTGAACTGGGGTCATGTGGCGTGCTGAAAATACTCTGGTGGTTCCCAGAAGTGTCCTCCAAAGCTGGGTGGCATCTGGCCATGAGCTCCATCAGCCGCAGGTGGAAGAAATGCGCTTCATGCTCTCGGTAAAACCTCTCCGGCAGTCTTCCATTTTCCACTGTAGTTCTCTCATTTGAACAATGAGGAACTTGCTGCTCAAAATCTGCTGATGAGCAGCCTCCATAATCCGAGGGTGGGCAACTGCATCCGGCTTGATCAGGGCCTAGTGTGAGCTGGAGAGTCTGAGGATGTCCCAAGATGGAGGTCATCTCACCCCTGCTGGCTTTCCGCAGTCTTTAGCTGGATGCATCAGTGCATGAACCTGACCCAGCCCCCCCCCCGCCCCAAATCCAGGCTGCTAAGGGGTCTCCAGGAAGGACAGGCGGCCTGGTCCACCCGCCAATGCTCTGCGGGCCCCGACGATGAACGTTTTCACTCACCGCCTCAGAGCCCTGCCCTGTGCCAACTGACATGGGGCAGGCAAGAAAACAGTCCATCTCTGGGAGCTGAAAATTTCACCTAGAAATTAAGGACCAGAAAAAGAAAGGGGAAAAAAAAGGAGCAAGAGATAAAGTAGGGGCATGATGAGCGGAGTAGGCTGCAGATTCTGCCATCTTAAGAGGGATTTTCAAAAAATAAAAATAAAAAATAAAAAATAAATGAAAAAGAGGGATTTTTCTTCTCCCTCTTAAACCTGTTTCAGCCCTATGGGGCAGGCTTCACAGCTCCTTCTCCCAGATCTGGACAGAGCCACTCGTGCCAGTGGGAGATTTCAGGGTCCTGACTCACACTGTAGCTCTCTGGAGGGTTGCCCACCCACCGGTTGCCCACCCACCCAAGGCAGGGGACCTTGTGAACACTACCCACTATCTATTCTGTTCCCCTCTTCTGCAGGTGCCTCCTTTCTTAATTACACCCAGAGAGCACAGGAAAGTGGATGCCAGCGATATTTATTTTCTGCCTTGAGCCAAGCACAGGTAACTCACCGGGGGCATCTTTCTTAATGAGGGAAGAAAAATGTCAGAACAGCGATCAGCCACAGTGTGCCCAATGGACTTAAAAAATAAGCAAAAAGAAATCGCATGGAACTCCGTTTTGCATTAGCTAGCTGTGTAGCTAGCTGAGAGTAGAAATGAGTCACCCCACAAGTGGACATGTCTCCTAGAGACACTCTTCATTTGCGGGAGATTTTGTTCCATTTAACACCAGCTTGGCGAAAGCCTGAGGCAGGAGGATTGGCAATTCAAAGCAGTCAAAAGCAAAGGCAAAGCTTTCTATGGCTATGGGGTCGATGTCAGAGTCCTGGTGAAGTAATGACCAAGACTGGCTGGTTGAAGGATGGACTGGGTGAATGGGGGGAGGAGGGAAGGACAGGAGGGGGGTGACTTTTTTCCCCCTCTGAAGTGCATACTGACAAGGATCAGCTCTGGAGCCCAGCACACAGTAGAAGCTCGGAGAGCTTGGGGAGCCGGGGATGAAGTCTTGGTTGGTTTCATTCAGAGCCACAGAGAGGAGGCAGGGGAAGAGAAGGCATTGCCCCTTCTTCCGAGACAGCTCAAGGGGTTGCAGGGGACCGTAGTGAGGGTCCTCCAAGAGAGGGCTGTCTGGCTTCCCTTCCGTGTAAAGCTGGAGGCTGTGGGCGGAGCCCTCAGGTTGGGAAAACAGCTGCCACTACCTTTGCAAACCAGCAGGAATCAGCCTGGAGGCTCACGTGTGAGAGGCCAGAGGCCTGTTGACCCCTCTGTACTCTTCTCTACCTACTCTTAACACCTCCCCCCACAAACAGGCCAGTGCAGCACACCCATCCTGATGCAGATGCTCCATTCAGCTTCCTGGAGAGCTGGACCAGGAGAGTGCCAAGAAGGGACTAGGGTAGAGGCCACGCTGGAAGCAGGCGTTCTCTAGGCTCCAACTTTACAGGTCAGAGCTTCTACAGTAACCCTGACCTTCAGACTCAGGTGCCCATTAGAGTCTGCACCTACTCTCCAAGACTTCATCACAAACATGCTTTCCTTTACACTGAGTCCTGGGTCCTGGCCTTCTAAACCCCAAGGGGAAAATGTAAAATGAGAGGATCTCTGAAAAGCCATGCCCTGTGCAAACGTCAAAGGGCACCCTCAGGAACAGAGGGTGGCCTCCTTCACAAGCTGCATAGATAGAGCTCAGGGTCCCAGCCTCCTACATGCACCTGAGCTGTTTGATGAATGTGTCCCCAGGCTCGACAGCAGCTGTCCCCAGAGGACAGCTCTCAAGATAAATAAATAAAGCCTTCTCTGATGGTACATGCCGGTGTCCGGGCTCCAAGGCCTATTTTTAGAATGTAGGGCAATTTTCTCCCAGAATAGACAAGACAGCTAATCCAGGAGGGAGGCTTGAGAGAGATGAAGACGTCGAGTCTAGATTTGAATTAGTTGTGAGTATATTATTTGAAGAAATGTTGAACAGCTAAGCAAATATTTGATACCTTTGAATTGGAGCAGGCGTTTTTCACAGGCTGAGCACCGTGCACGGCTGCTGCTGGCTGAGACATCCTTCTTCTTCCAAGAGGTACCTGGCTGTCACACCCACCCGCCTCCTGCTGCTGCATGCTGAGAAGCTGTGTGCCCACTGGAACTGAGTGCAGCCACATGCGCAGCCAGCATGTCTCCAGGACAGTGGCTGCATCTCTCTCTCTCTCTCTCTCTCTCTCTCTCTCTCTCTCTCTCTCTCTCTCTCTCTATCTCTCTCTCTCCTCTCTCATCGCCTCTCTCTCTCTCTCTCTCTCTCTCTCGGCCTCAGCCTCTTGAGAGGCTGGGACCACAGGCCTATGCCACCACACCTGAAAACTTTCCTCTTCTGAGAAGTGTTTACTGCCCTTCAGTTTACCATCATCCTTTAAAAAAAAAAAAAACTTTTTTAAAAATTACATATGTGGAGGTCAGAAAAGGAAGGTCCCATCTCTCCTTCCATCATATGAGTCCTGGGTTTCAAACCCAGGCCATCAGGCTTGGTGGCAAGCACTGTCACCACCTGAGTCCTCCTACCATGTCTTATTAGAGGGGGTGAGGAAGCTGGCCATGTAGTGCCTCATTGAAAAGGGTCAGATAAAATGATCTGTTCTGGCCAGGCGTGGTGGCGAACGCCTTTAATCCCAGCACTCGGGAAGCAGAGGCAGGCGGATCGCTGTGAGTTCAAGACCAGCCTGGTCTCCCTACCTGAGATTAATCCCCTTACCTGAGATTAAAGGCACACGCCATCACGCATACAATTTCTTAATTAGTGATTGACAGGGGAAGGCCAGCCCACTGTGGGTGGTGCTGTCCTTGGGCTGTTGGGGCTGTAAGAAATCCATGGGGCCGGGCAAGCTATGATGAACAAGGCCAGTAAGTAGTACCCTTCCATGACCCCTGCATCAGCATTTGCCTCTAGGCTCCTGTCCTGTTTAAGTTTCTGCCCTGTCGTCCTTCAGTGAGGGACTATACTGTAGAAGTGTGAGCCAAATAAGCCCTTTCTTCTCCAACTTGCTTTTGGTCATGGTGTTTCGTTATAGCAATCGTGACCCTAACTGTGACGCCAGGAACCGCCAGGAACAGTTAATCGGCTCTGACTAGGTGCTGGGTCTTGACCTGAATCCACTCAGCTAATCATTACAAACGCTCCACAAGGCATGCAATTCTATCATCTCCAACTTACAGAAAAATAAAAGGAATTCACGGAAGGGAATGATTCTGCCAGGTCTGGTGCGCCGACCATTGGTACGCACGGTCTCTTTGGGGATGCTTACTTCCTCGCCCTGCCAGGAGGACGCTGCTGGCTGTGCGGCGTGGTTGGCGAGGCTCTGGGTGCAGGGATGTGCAGGGATCTGTAAGCCCTGCCAAGTCCTGGCTCCGCAACTGCAGGTGCGCAGCCACCAGATGGCAGCAGATGCCCTTGAGATCCCATGACCATGAGGGCGCGTTGCCCTGGCCGGACCTGTGGAGCCCACCGCGGTGCACTCCCCGGATCCGGGCGCCTGGGCCAGCCGCTGTGTAACGGGAGAGCCCTCCCCGCCGCCCCGCCCCACCCCGCCCGCCCTCGGCGAGCCGCCGCCTGCTGTTCGCGGAGCGCTGATTGGCTTGGGCTTGCAGATAGAGAGCCCGACGAGCAATCAGCCCCTGCGGGGACCCAGCGTGGGCGAACCCCGGGCTGCAAAAGAGGCTGGATTATCCTACCCAGGAGGGTTAGGACGTTCCCTCCAGTCTGCCTATTTCACACACTTCTCTCCGCAGGCGTCACCCCCGTTCGATTTCCGACGGGTGGCGGGTGGCGTATGGCCGTCCAACGCCCAGCTAGGCCCCACCGAGCACCATCACACTTAACAACAGGCTAGATCTGCACCGGAGCCCTGTAAAATGATGAACGGAACCCAGGGTCTTTTCTGAACCCAATGTGGGTACGGGGCGCGGGGCGGGGGTTAGTGAGGAGCTGCAGACGGGTAGACCAGACTCATTCCTAGAGCTCCTAGAGATCAAACCTTACGCCATCAGTGCAGAACCAGACTCCTCTGACTCGGAGGACCTGACTGAGAGCCTTGCATGCCAGGAACTCCACTCCACAGCTGGAAACTGAAGGCAGGCTGAACGGAAGCATGCAGGGAGGGGCAAGTCAGAGAAGTAGGAAGGGGTACTGGGGGTGGGGTGGGTGGGAGGGAGAGGGCGGGAAGGTGGACGTGGACCTTTCAGTCAGATGATACCTTAGAGAGAGATATCACAGCGAAAGTCCTTAAAGGGCTGAAAATAAAGAGCCTCACCCTGAGCATTACAAACTAAGACCTCCTCAGGCCATGCAATAAAAAGCCCACTTAGCCAAGATTGTGTATGTGCCCCGTTGGGCCAAGAGGGGAGGTAGCCTATAGGAAACTAGGGACCTGTCCTGCCTGCACTAGTTGCCACTCCACTGTCGTGCCCGCCCCTGCCTCCGCCCTCCTTTCCCCTGCTTGGGTGAGCCTAACCTAGGCCACCACTTTGGGTCAGAAGTTGGGGCTTCCCTTGGTCAGAATTGGGGGAACCTATTGTACAAATCTTGTAGTATTCGGTGTGCATATTACAAGTATTCTGTGGTCCTTAGAAAAGGAAGGAGTAATTGACACAAAACAAAAATACCGGCCCTGAACGGACGTGGACTCAACGGATTGAAAATGTTATGCCCCCAAACTGCCTCTGTATGGAGCACATGCAGACTCTCTCTCACCCTTGCTCCATAAACAGTGCGCTAAGAAGCTATTTACATTGCACGGGGCAGCAGATGTGTCACCTAGAGAGGCCTAAAGAGCATGCGCAAAGGTTCTATACAAACCCCAAACCGTCATATGCAAGGATTGGGAGTTATTTATAAAAAGGATTTTGGTATCTCAAGGTGGTCTTGGAACCAATTCCCCCACAAATGCCAAGGGGATATTGCATAATGCAGAGAAATAAAAAAGTAAAAATTTCCTGTGCTTTGCCCAAAGTTTGGCTATGTGTATCAGCATCTGCTTGGATCCCCTGCTGGGTGGAGACTTTCAGAGGACCTCTACAGCAGGCTCCATCTTGTTCCTTCTCGTCAGCTTCTTCTGGTGTCTATTTTATTTGTCCTTCTGAGTGAGAATTAAGCATCCTTCCTAGGGTCCTCCTTGTTATGTAGCTTCTTTAGGTCTGTGGATTGTAGTGTGGTTAGCCTGTATTATGTGGCTAATATTTGTTTATAAGTGAGTATATACCATGTGTGTCTTTCTGAGTGTGGGATACCTCACGGAGGTTGTTGTTGTTTGTTGTTAACCCAGGGTTTACGCAAGCCTTGCCAGCCTCTCACTGGGGCATTCTAGAAAGGTGCTCTACCACTGAGCCACACCCAGCCCCTCACTGGGGGACACTAGGCAGGGGCTCTACCACTGAGCCACACCCCAGCCCCTCACTGAAGAATTCTAGGCAGGTGCTCTACCACTGAGCCACACCCCAGCCCCTCACTGGGGGAGTCTAGGCTGGTGCTCTACCACTGAGCCACACTCCAGCCCCTCACTGGGGGATTCTAGGCAGGAGCTCTACCACTGAGCCACGCCCCAGCCCCTCACTGGGGGATTCTAGGCAGGGGCTCTACCACTGAGCCACACCCCCAGCCCCTCACTGGGGGATTCTAGGCAGGGGCTCTACCACTGAGCCATACCCCTAGGCCAAGAAAGCAGAATTTAGGGAGACATTGTTAAGACCACGCTGGCTATGCTGCCGTTCTTTCTGCTCTGGATTCCCTCACCCCTCAGGGTCTCTCTGGATCTCTGTCAGGCAGAAATGTTTACAGACACTGGCAGGACTCCTGTGGCAGTAAGGAAAGAAAGTCCGGGGAGCTGTGGATGGTTTGAAGGCTTACCACATGTTTCAACATCTTATACATGTTAAGTAGGGTCTTGTCCCAGGGCAGCACAGCCTTTATCATATCTTCTATTTGTGTGTGTGTATGTGTATGTATGTATGTGTGTGCATTTGTGTGTATGTGTGTGTGTGTATGTATGTGTGCGTGTACGTGCGTGCGTGCGTGCGTGTATGTGTGTGTGTGTGCGCGTGCTCAGGTGCCTCTAGAATCCAAAAAAGAACAGAGTCCCCGGAGCTTGTGTGATAAGCAGTTGTGAGCTGCCATGTAGGTGCTGGGAATCAAACCTGTGTCCACCGAAAGAACAGGAAGTGCTCCTACCAGCTGAGACACGTCTCCAGCCCCGTGTACATGAGTCTATCTATTGTGTTCCCCCAAATAGCAAATTAGCGTGGACTCAGCGCTCAGAATGATGTGCACCTGCCTTGCAGTTCTGTAGTCGGACTTCTGGATGAGACATGGGTCGTTCACTGAGTGAAGTCAAGGTCTTGGCTCCTATCTGAAGGTGGTGGTGACGACGGTGGGGGAGGGGGACTTTGCCTCCACATTCATTCATGTCCTCACAGGACTGTCTTTCTGTCCTCGATGGCTATGAGCTCCACATGGTCTTTGCTTGTCAGTGGAGTCATGAAGAATTATGCTTGCATGCAGGTGATAGAGATTTTATTAAATGATTTTAAATTTAAAATGATTTGGTAAGTTTTTTTTTTTAATCACAAATAAATAGACCAAGGTACACGGCTTTTCTTGGCACTCACAATAAATGATCAGGGATAAAACAGGGGAAGTGGTGAATCCCTATACAGTGGCCACAAAAATCTCAGAACGTAGGGGACTAGAAGGCTGGAGAGAAGGCTCAGAGGGTAAGCGCACTGGCTGTTCTTATTCTAAAGGTCCTGAGTTCAATTCCCAGTGACCACATGGTGGCTCACAACCATCCATAATGAGATCTGGTGCCCTCTTCTTGCCTGCAGGCATACATGCAAGCAGAATACTCTATAAATAACAAATAAATAAATATTAATAAAAAATATTAGAACAATAAAATGCACTGGCCGTTCTTCCAGAGGACCAATGTTCGGTTCCCAGCACCCATATGCCAGGTCACAACTGTCTGTCCCAGGGCGATCCAATGTCCTCCTCAGCCTCCAGCAGGCATGTACATGGTAGACAGACATACGTGCAGGCAAAACATCCATACACATAAAATAAAAAAATAATAACTACACTTTAAAATTAAAGAATAATATTAGCCCTAAAGGGTTAACACTGGAAAGGAGACTACTTTCAGACTTTATTGAAGGAAGATTCAAGGAATGATTTCCAAGATGTACTATGTGTGCAGACAGGAAAATATGCTGTGGTAAAATAACGCCCCGCCCCCCGCAACTACATTCAAAGTTCCTGGGATTCCATTGGCCCCTCACCTCATTGCCTTCCGTGGGTTCCTCTTATGGCATTAGCATATGTTATGAGCTCATGTAGGAAGATGGGCAAATCCTTCTAACAGCCACCGTTATAGCTCTTCTCTGCTTGCTGCTCAGCTCAGATACAGTTGTTGATCCTTCTAAGATGACTCCCTCTCGTTGCTGCTATAAATATGCACGCCATCGGGCTTTTATCTGCCCTTCTCTTTCAAGGAGTGTGTTGGGGACCGAACCCAGGGCTTGCACATGCCAGCTCCACCTCTGAGCTCCATCCCTAGCCCCTATAACTATGTCATCACTTCTTTTTTTCTTTCTTTCTTTCTTTTTTTTTTTTTTCCAGACAGGGTTTCTCTGTGTAGCCTTGGCCATCCTGGACTCACTTTGTAGACCAGGCTGGCCTCGAACTCACAGCGATCCGCCTGCCTCTGCCTCCCGAGTGTACGTCATCACTTCTAACAATTTGTTTTTAAATTCCTTTTTCCTTTCTTATGTTCTCCCCTTTTCTCCCCCCCAATTCCTTCTCCCTTCTCCCCCTCTCCTCTTCCCTACTGCACCCCTGTCCATCCTTAATGACCCTGAACTCCTGACTTTCCTGCCTCTGCCACCCAAGTGCTGAAATTGCCTTGGTTAAAGTTTCTATTTATTATTATTAGTGTGTGTGTGTGTGTGTGTGTGTGTGCGCGCGCGCGTGTGCGTGTGTGTGTGTGTGCGCACGCACGCGTGCCTGCCTGCCTGCTCACAAATGTGTATATGTGTGCTACAGTACATTTGTAGAGGTAAGAAAACAGTTTTGCAGAGCTGGTTCTCTCCTTCCTTCTGTACTTGGTTTCCAGGTTCTAACTCAGTTGTCACACGTGTGGTGAGTGTTCTTACCGACGGAGCTATCTCACAGACCCACTTTAAAACAAAACCAAGGCCCACAAAGCATTATTTGTGCCCATCTATCTTTATATTATTTTCAGTGTTTATAATTCTTTGAAATTTTTGTATTTATTAATTCACTTCTACTGTCATTTTGTGTGTAGAGTTTTTCTACTCTTCTTTTTCTAAGTTCCTGAATGACTTAAGTGAGTTGAGTTTTGGTGACCCACGCCTGTAATTCCAGGACTGGGAAGACTGAGCTGGACCAATCAAAAGTTAGAAACCCAGAGGCTGGAGAGATGATTTGGGATGCTAAGAGCACTAGCTGCTTTTCCAAAGGATCTGGATTCAATTCCCAGCACCCACATGATGGCTCACAACCATCTGTAATTCTAGTTCCAGGAAATCTATTATCCTCTTCTGGCATTCACTGGTGTGGCACACACAGGGTGCACAGACATACATGCAGGTAAAACAGCATACAAATAAAGATAAATCTTTGTGAATTCAAGGCCAGCCTGCTGTACAAATCGAGTCCAGGACAACCAGGGCTCTGTTAGGCAGAGAAACTTTGCCTCAAAAATCATAAATTCATATATATATAATTGTTCATAAGGTGGGGCAGGGGAGTCCCGGGACTAGAGAGACAGTTCACCAGTTGAAAACATCGGTTGTGGATTGCTGTGAGTTCGAGGCCAGCCTAGTCTACAAAGCGAGTCCAGGACAGCCAAGGCTACACAGAGAAACCCTGTCTCAAAAAACCAAAAACCAAAACCCAAACAAACAAAAAAGAGAGCATTAAAAAAAAAGAGAGAGAAAGAGAGAGCATTGGTTGTTTTTGCAGAGGACTGGGTTCAGTTCCCATTGCCTACATGGCAGCTCACCACTGTCTATAATTCCAGCCCCAGGGGACCCAACAGCTTCTTCTGGCCTGTAAAGGCACCGGGCGCATACATGGTACACAGATACACATATAGGCAAAACACTCATATGCATGCAGATAAATAAATAAATTTTTTTAAAAAAGAAAAAATGTATAGGGCAACCTGGCTACATAGTAATAGCCTGTCTTGAAATTTGAAGGGGGAAAAGCTGAAATAATTTTTCTTTTCTTTCTTTCTTTTTTTTTTTTTACTGTAAGTTTTCCTCTAATTGAAGCTTTGCCTGCATCCCTAGGTTTTATGTAAATGTTGTTGTTAATCCTTATTGTGATGCAGATATCAAGGAAGCTGCTTAATTTTCAATGATCATAAGTTTATTCTTCTGTAGAATGGGCCACTTTATTATTTTTTTTCTCATACAATACATCCTGACCTCAGCTTCCACTTCCTCTACTCCTCTCAGACTCTCTCCCACCTCTCATTTCCCCTAGATACATGCACCACCCAACCTCCCCCCAAGAAAAAAGCAGGGCCCCTCGGGACATCAGCAGAAGCCACCACAAGACACAATAAGACCAGGCACAGACCCTGACATCAGGGCAGGATGGGCAACTCGGTAGGAGGAAAAGGGTCCCAAGAGTGGGCAAAACAGTCAGAGGCACCCTCGCTTCCACAGTCAGGAGTGCCGCAAAACACCAAGCCAACAAGCACAGCCTATGCGCAGAGGAGCTGGCGCCGAACCACGCAGGCTGAAACTGCGGCTTCCATCTCTGAGAGGCCCCACGAGGCGCCCTGCTTAGCTGCCTCCAGTGGGGGCATTTTCTCAATGCACGTACACTCTTCCCAACTTTTATGTCAAGTTGACATAAAACTAGCCAGCACATCTGGTCATCCATTTCCCTGATACGCAAAAGATATCTTGGGGGTTTTTTTTGTTTTTTGTTTTTTTTTGGTTTCGAGACAGGGTTTCTCTGTGTAGACTTGGCCATTCTGGACTCACTTTGTAGACCAGGCTGGCCTCGAACTCACAGCGATCTGTCTGCCTCTGCCTCCCGAGTGCTGGGATTAAAGGCGTGCGCCACCACGCCTGGCTTTTCTCTCTCTTTTTAAAATTTACTTATTCATGTATTTTATGTCTGAGTGCTCTGTCTTCATGCACACTAGAAGAGGAGACCAGACCCCATTACAGATGGTTGTGAGCCACCATGTGGTTGCTGGGAATTGAACTCAGGTCCTCAGGGAAAGCAGTCAAGTGTCCTTAACCGCTGAGCCATCCTGCTAGCCTGCAAAGGAAACCTTGTAAGGAAATATGACTCTTGGGCCACTGCTCTTGCCATTCAGAGATCTCTTCTCTCCCTGTTCTTCTACCTTCCAGGGCAGGGAAGCCGATGCGGAAGTCAGTACTAACCTCATGTTTTTCCCTCTGTCTTGTCTTCTATTTTTTCCTCTCCTGTTCCTTTTGATTTTTATTACCACTTTCTCACTTATTACGTATTCTGATTACTCTCTCTTCTTTTCTTCTCTCTTTCGTCTTCTTTCTTATTCTTCTTCCTTCATTCCTTCCCTCCTTACTTTTTTCCCCTCCTCCTCCTCCTCCTCTCCTTCTTCTTCTTCTTCTTCTTCTTCTTCTTCTTCTTCTTCTTCTTCTTCTTCTTCTTCTTCTCTCTGTGTGTGTTTTGGTTGTATTTGATAACTTCTCAGTTTAATTCACATTCTTTTCTGACACATATCCATATGAATTTGAGGTCATTTTTCTGAAAATGCTTGCCCATAAGATTTCAAAATGGGGCTGAAAGAACACTTACAAACACATACACTACTGAAGCACACTTAACCTTTTTTTTTTTTTTTTAAAGAGGCTCAAAAAGGAACAAAGCTCAAAAACCAAGGCAAACACCAAGTAAGGAAAAGAAAATGTTAATTTTATCGATCTGTTGCTCCCATCTTTTTTTTTTTTTTTTTGGTTTTTCGAGACAGGGTTTCTCTGTGTAGACTTGGCCATCCTGGACTCACTTTGTAGACCAGGCTGGCCTCGAACTCACAGCAATTCGCCTGCCTCTGCCTCCCGAGTGCTGGCTCCCATCTTTTATTATTTGGTGTTTTGTTTTGTTTTGTTTTTTGACAGGGTGTCACCGGACAGCCCAGGAGGGCCTGCTGGAATTGCAGGCCATTATCACATCCCGCTTCTCTTCTCTTTCCAAAGTAGCTGAATGCCCTCAGTGAGTCTGAGTATAAGCTTCTTCAGTGTTACCCGGATGGCTGCTGTGGGTGGAGTCGTTGTCATAATAATTCTAGAATAGAGAGGTAGTAGGCAAGTGAGCAGCAGCCCTGGGTGCTCTCCATGCCCACACTCCGGTCAGAGCAGGTCACCTGGGCTGGCTGGGCACCTTGTAGGTCATTGTCACTTTACTGGGTCTTATTTTGTTCCATTTTTGCTTGTTCCACTATTTAGTAATTAGGGCAAGGTCTAGGAATGCTTATCCACACCTCAAACTGTCTTACTCAAGTATTTTTATCCTTCTGAACATATACTTAATTTCCACCTACATTTATTTTAAAGATGTGCAGTAAAGTCGACTGAAAAGACAGGTGGGACACAGGGCTAGGGACGGCCACCACCATTGGGCGTGGCACTGGTTGAGTGAGTGGCTCAGTGGTGGTGAGCCTGACCAGCCACCAAGTCTTCTGCAGGGAGGCCGTGCAGCCCTTAACACACTGCTGTACATCACCTCACAGACAGAGCCATTGACGAAATAGGGATGTTCGACAGTGAGTTGTCTCTGTGGATCACAGCTCCCAAGTAGCTCAATTGTAGCTTTGCAGTTTTTAACTTGATGATCTTTTCTATTCCCATCTCTCAGGCTGCTTTCACCCATGCACCGCATACAATCAAATGGGCCAACGTCTTCCTTGGTAATCTGCCGTGCGCTGTGATTCATGGGGAGGCCATGTTCTCTCATGCAGCTCTGCCCACGAGAGTCAGGGGGTCCCCCACTTCATGGGCGGATGTAGCCGCACCGTGGACCCTCTGGTTATCTGAAACACTTTCATCAGCTACCAATTTTCTGAAAACTGCTTCTGCAATGGGTGGCTGGCAAATGCTACTGAGACACACACACAGCACTGACTTGGACCCGACCTCTGCCATCTTAGGGTGTAGCTCCTGTTTCTTTTCTAACCAAGCTCCCACTAACTTGCTCACACTGGCTTCAAGCTCACAAGTCCCCTGCCTCAGATCCCGGGGCGGTGCTAGCATTACAGCTGTGTGCCCCTACCATAGACCAGTATTCCAATTTTCCTTCCCTTTGTAAGTAGCCTCCTTTTTTTTTTTTTTTTTTTGCCTGGAAGTTTTTAATTCTGGAATTACACCAGGGTCTAACTATATGCCTTTCTTTAATTAATCGTCCCTAGAACTTTATTGGCCCCTTTAATCAAGTCTTTCTGAAGCTCAGAAAATGCACTTTAATTAATTGTTCAATTCTTGTTTTCCCTTTATACGTATTCCTCTTTTCTCTTTCTGTCAACCTCCCCCCCCCCAACCCCCGCCTCAGTCCTTTGAGTGGTAGATGGCAGGGTTTGCCCTCCTGTGGTCCAGCGAGGCGTAGCTCCACGAGACCCTCCAGGACACCAGCCTTTCTCACCACATCTCATTCTCTGAAGTCAATGACCTCATTTGTATTTATTTTCATTCATTTCTTCTATCATCATCATTATCATCATTGTTTTGTCTGTGTTACAGTTTGAATAGGGACTGTTACTCCACAGGCTCACTTTGAGCAAGCTGTCCTCAGGCTGTAGGACTTGAGGGGACCAGGCCTCACTGGAAGGAATGAAGGCTGAACGTTATGTTTTATGGATGTGTTACTCTTGACTATTTTCCATCCAGCCTCAGGATCTGGCTGCCACCTAAGAATCTCTGCAGCACAGTTGTTGCTATCCCTTCCCCACTTGATGACCGGGAAAATGTAAGTTAAAATAAAGAACCCTTTGGGTGGAGTGATGAGAGTGGGATGGAAGGATGGGGAGATGGAAGGACCCAGAGGGTCAAGGAGACCATCAAGGCCGGCGGAACTGGACCAAGACCCAAGGGCGCCTGCACAACTGTTGCACCAACCAAGGACAATGCTTGCAGTGAACCTAGACCTCCTGTTCAGATCTAGCCAATGGACGGCGCATTCTCCATGGTTGTTCGGGGAAGCAGGGACCGCCTCTGACATTAAAACTCTGGTGCCCCTGCTTAGCTAACCTCCCCTTGGCAGGGAGGCCCAGACAACAAACAGAGGAAGGGGAAGCAGGTTATCCAGATAAGACCTGATAGGCTGTGGTCATATGGCAGAGGAGGAGGTCCCCTTCTGTCAGACGTCTAGGGGAGGGGAATAGGATGCAAGAGGGAGGGAGGGTGGGACCGTGAAGACACGAGCGATGGGATAACATTGGACGTGTAATCTGAATAAATTATAATAAATTAAAAATTTAAAATTGGAAATAAATAAAAGTTCTGTGGCCTCTGGAGTGGGGCCTCTGGGCATGACTGCGGAGCATTGTCTTGTTTGTAATTCCATTGTAATGGGAATCCATTGTGGGTGAGGTCATTCCCTGTGCAGGGATCCTGGAGAGCGTGGGCTGGGCAGCTGTATGAGCTTGCTGCTCTCCTCTGGCTGTGGATACAGCTTGGTCAACTGCTTCAAGCTCTTCCCTCCTTGACGCACCTTAAACTGGGAACTAATATGAACGCTTTCTCCTGAGTTGCTTCTGTCAGGGTAATTTTATCACAGTGACAGAAATGAAACAAAGACACTCCCTATGAGGTTACATTCAGGACAGCTACATAAAAGTGGCAAATCAAGTTTAGGTTTTGAGCTGGTCTCTGATGGACCTCAAACTCTCCACCCTCCTCCTGCCTCCAGGGTGCTGCTGGGATTGCAGGATTCCCCCAAGGCTGGGCTTGGTTGAATTTCAAGTGGAGAAAAGACTTCCTGTTTTCAGCTCCTCACAATCCCAGATTCCTTCTCTGTTGCTGTGATAAACATCATGACCAAAAGCAATTTGGGGGAGGAAAGGGTTTATTTCATCTAGTCAGGCCAGGAACCTGGGAACAGTGGTGCTAACTTTCTCTGTGTCTCTGTCTCTCTGTATGTCTCTCTCTGTCTCTCTGACTGTCTCTCTCTCTCTCCAATCTGATCTAAGAAAACCTTCAATTGAAACTTCTCTGGAGACACTTAGTAGTGTCCACTTGACAATAAAAACAACAAAGGAGCTGGTTGGTGGTGGCCACACCTTTAAAAAAAAAAAAGATTTATTTGCTTGGCATAGTGGCACTCATCTTTAATCCCAGCACTCAGGAAGCAGAGGCAGGCGGATCTCTGAGTATGAGGCCAGCCTGGTCTACAAAGCAAGTCCAGGACAGCCAAGGCTAACACAAATAGACCCTGTCTCAAAAAAAAATTTTTTTTAAATTTTTATTTAATCACTTTACAGCCTAATCCCAGCCCCCTCTCTCCTCTCCTCCCAGTCCCACCCTCACGCCCCCACCCTATCCCACCCCCGCCGCCGCCCTCTCCTTTTCAGAGAAGGGGAGGACACAAGGAATATCAACCCACCCTGGCACCTCAAGTAGCAGCAGGACCAAGTGCATCCTCTTCCCACTAGGGCCTGATAAGGCAGCCCAGCTAGGGGAAAGTGACCCAGTGGTAGGGAACAGAGTCAATGGACCCTACTCCCATTGTTAGGGGACCCACATGCTACATCTGTGTTGGGGATCTAGATCCAGGCCATGCATGCTCTTTGGTTGGTGGTTCAGTCTCTGTGAGGCCCCATGGGCCCTGGTTAGTTGACTCTGTAGGTCTCTTGTGGTATCCTTGACCCCTCTAGCTCCATCCCTCCGCCCACTCTTCCACAGAACTTCCCAAGTTCGGCTGTGGTTCTCTCTGCATCTGTTTCCAGCAGCTGCTGGATGAAGCCTCTCAGAAGACAGTTATGCTAGGTTCCTGTCTGCAAGCATAGCAGAGTATCATTAATAGTGTCAGGAGTTGGCTCTCTCCTCCCATGTGGTGTATCTCAAGTTGGGCGGTCATTCATTGGTTTGTCGTTCCCTCAGTTTCTGCTCCATCTTTACCCATCTTGTAGGGGAGACAAATTTGGGCCGAAGGTTTTATGGGTGGGCTGGTGTCCCCCTCCCTCCACGAGAAGTCACACCTAGCTACAGGAGGTGACAAATTCAGGCTCCTTAACCCCTGATGTTAGAAGTCTCAACTAGGGTCACGCTATAGACTCTCAGGAGCCTCCTCTGTCCCAGAGATGCCCCCTCACCGATTTCCATTCTCCCATCTCCCTCCCTAGTCCCCACCCCCTCCCTGCACATCTGATGCCCAAACCCACCCTCGTATCCTCCCTATGTTGGACCCTGGAGTCCAATTCGGGAAGGGTGGTCACTGCGAGAGACCACTCACATCACACAGGCTGGAGGTATAGGTAAAATTTATTACTGACACATCAGAAGTCCCAGTTGTCGATGTGTCAAGGTCCCTCAGCACTCCGAGGTGAAGGACCCCGAGTGACTGTTACAGGCTAGTTTTAAAGGTAAAAACCGCAAAGCAGGTGGGGTTGCTTATCAAGTTAAACCATATGGACATTAGGACATCTGGCCTGAGGGAACCTCTTGTGGGGACTTGGGTGTGGGTCCCTAGAGCGGTTACTGGAAACCAGATGGGGACATCTGATATTTGGAAACTTGCATGTAACTATTCTGGGAACTAGGGAAGAACTCTTGAGGTTAGCAGTCCGAGAACTGGGAAGCAGGTGGGGTCAGGAGTTTAGATTCTAGGCAAGCAAGGTTGGGCTAGCAAACAAGCATCTTATATTTTATAATTTTACAGTTTCTCACCTACTCCTCCTCCCACCCAGCTCCCTCCCTCCTTCTATTCAGAGGTCTATTTTATTTCTTGTTCTGAGTGAGTTTCAAGCATCCTCCCTTGAGCTCTCCTTGTTACTTAGCTTCCTTGGGTCTGTGGATTGTAGCATGGCTTATCCTGTGCTTTGTGGCTAGTGTCCACTTATAAATGAGTATATACCATGCGTGTCTTTCTGGGTCTGGATTGCAGGATGATCTTTTCTAGTTCCATCCATTTGCATGATTTCTTTGTTTTTAATAGCTGAGTAGTATTTCATTGCGTAAACGTACCACATTTTCTTTATCCATTCTTCTGTTGAGGGACATCACAGTTGTTTCCTGCTTCTGGCTGTTATGAATAAAGCTTCTTTGAACATAGTTGAGCAAATGTCCTTGTTGCATGGTGGAGCATCTTTCGGGTAGATGCCCAGGAGTGGTATTGCTGGGTCTTGACGTATCCTTATTCCCAAATTTTCTGAGAAAGTGCCAGATTGGCTTCCAAAGTGATTGTACAAGTCTGCACTCCCACCAACAATGGAGCAGTGCTCCCCTTTCTCCACATCTCCCCCAGCATGTACAGTCACCTGAGTTTTTGATCTTAGCCATTCTGACGGGTCAAAGATGGAATCTCAGAGTCGTTTTGATTTGCATTTCCCTGATGGCTGAGGAGGCTGAACATTTATTTAAGTGCTTCTTAGGCGGCCCACACCTTTAATTCCAGCACTCGGGAGGCAGAGGCAGGCAGATCGCTGTGAGCTCGAGGCCAGCCAAGGCTACACAGAAACCCTGTCTCGGAAAAAAAGAAAAAGACACTTGTCTATTTATGTGTCTCTAAAGAACCTAACGATACTTTTTCTCTGTGCCCCATAACGTAGTAGGGCCTAACAACACAGTGCCAGCAGAGAAATGAAGGAATAAATCTGTATTTAGCAAGTCTGTAAATATCTGGTACTGAGAAACCCAGTCACCTCATCACACATCTTACAGGGGGAGAAATCAAGGAGAGAAAAAAGAGTCTGGGCTGAGGAGCCATGATGTCTCTTGTTGTCTTCATTTTGATCTCCTTCAAGTTCTTCACATGTGTGTGTGTACGTGACGAGGTGACACAGACTCATGCCACATGGGCCGGGAACCAGGGTCATCATATCCCAGCCTTCTCCCTACAAATGCTGCTCATCTGTGGGGTCCATGTGTCTGAATATGGACTGAGTGTTGGCCACATTATGCTTACCCCAAATAACTCACTGACTATCTAGTGCACTGAGAACAGTCCCAGTATCCACTCTATGGCCACATCAGTGAACACAGGAAAGAAGAAAGAAAAAAGCTCAAACTACCACGAAATACCAGTCTTGTATAGTGTGGCAGATGTCTCCCAAGATGGCGGCCAATGGTTCCTCCCACAGTGACCTGTGTATGATGTCCTCACCATTAAGAGAGGTGCAGCCTAACTCCTGCCCCAATCTAAACTGTTACTGACCAATAGAATGTCTCGGAAATGGGTTTGTGCCATTTCTGACCCTGCTCCTTAAGACAACTGGCACCTTGGTTTTTTTACACTGTACTTTATTCATTTTGTTGTATTTCTGTGCATGTGTGTTTGCCTGAGTTTATGCGCATCTTGTCCCTTCAGGAGCCTGAGAAAGACAGAAGAAAACACTGGATCTGCTGGACCTGGAGTTACAGGCAGTTGCGAACCACCACGTGGGTTCTGGGAGCCAAATTCAGGTCCTCCACAGCAGCAGCTAGTACTCTCGATGCAAAGCTCTTTCGCCAGTCTCCAGAGAACCCAGATCTGCAATAAGGGAAGCCCAAACCTCACCAAGATGTCTATCCTAACCACCCCATCTAAAGCAAAAGACACACAAGCATCTTGCTATCCCAGCCGTACCCACGCCCCAAGTTGGGTAGTGCCAAGCAACACCATACAGAAAAGAAGAACCAATCAGCCAAGCCCAGCCATGCAGAATCATTCGACACAATAAATCACCATTGTCTTAAGCTCTCAGTTTGTGTGGTGCTTATGCCAACAGATAAGTAAGATGTGAGGGAGTCTGATTGCAAATAATAATTATAAAATATTAACTAGCAGTCATCTTATCTATCCTCGGTTATCAGTGCCTGCGGTTTAACTTTTTCAACACTGTGGCAAATACCTGTAAAAACGAGAGGAAGGATTTGTTTTTCTTTTCCTTGAGACAGACTCTCAAAACCTGCTATGTAGCCAAGGATGACCCTGCACTCCCAACCTTCCTGCCTCTGCCCCCAGAGTGCTGAGATTACAGATATAGGCCACCACACCCAGCAAGGAAGGGTTTATTTTGGCTCACGGCCTCTGGGGTTTTAGTCTGTAGCTGTCTGGTTCCATTACTGTGGGCCCAAAGTAAAACTCATCATGGCAGGGTCACATGATGGAACAAAGCCACTTACCTCGTGGACAGAAGCAGAAACAGACAGAATAGGATGAAGACAAGACAGCCAAGGCTTTGCTCTAGGCTGTTGGATGAGTCCAGCCATGTTCAGGGCAGGCCTTCTCTGCAAACACCCCTCCCCCCCCCCCCCCACATACATTCAACCATGAAGTTTACTAATCTCCAAGACCTCACTCAAGCAAGTCACATTGATAATCAACACTGACCGGCACAAGACCCTCAATGCTTCCATTGACGTCCATGAGTATTATTCCTCCCAGCAAGTATCTCCATTTTCAGAGCCTTCCCCACCACGTCTGCCTCTCTGGACCATAATCCCATGATCAGAACTGTGTCAGTGGGTGCCAGCTTCACACCCGCCCTGATCTCTCAGAGTGTCTAGTGCACAGCGCTCTGCGCATTGGGCTGGCTCTGGCAGAACCCTCCTCCTCTCTTCCGATCCATGTGGCAGTGCCTCCCATGACGGGAAGGGCTGGATAATGGTGATTCCAGTGCCTTTCCAACCATCTATCCACACTACCTCCCTTCCTTCACTGGCCTCGCCTCCACATTCTGCACCTGGAAGGTACCTTCTGCATAGAAACAACAACAACAACACCACCACAAACAAACAAAACAGTAGAGAAGACCTGAGGCAAGTCAGTTTGCCATGTCTTTCTGCTAATGTCTATCCACTCTCCCTATGGGAATGGAGCTTTCACCTTTCTTAAGGAGCCACCAGCAAGCTCCTTCAGTCTTTCAGTATCTTACTGGTCGCCCCACCCCAACACTCAAGCCTATCCCATTGGTGAAGTCTTACCACAGCCACATTGATGGGTTTAGGGATGGGGTCCACAGCCAAACCCCATGTCCTGGGACATCCGGCTTCCAATAGAAAGAAGTCCCTTCCTCCACTGGACTTCCTTGTGTATGGCTAATGTCAACATGGAGTTCCTCTCTCCAGCAGGAAAAACAACCAGAAATCCACAGGAGCAGAACCCAAGCAGAGGAGAGGAGCTGTGGGGAGCAGACACAAGAAATAGTGACATCACTGGAACCTGCATTCCCAGCAGCCATTGGGTCTCCTCAGCAAAGGAATAAGAGGTGTCCTCCGGCTTCTCTCGGGCCAGTGAGGAGATGGCTCAACACTTAGGACACTTACGACCAAGGCCAATGACCCAACGTCCATCCCTGGAGCCCACATAATAAAGAGAAAACCCTCATCTTGTCTGCTGACCTCCCCAGGCACTCACTTCATGGCCTGTGTGGCCCAAGTAAATGTTTTTAAAAATCCACGCTAAGGAACAGAGGACGTATTCAAGCGAGCTACACACACTTTGCTGGCAGGTACCTGAGCTACTAATAAGTATTATTTACAGCCACAGAATGAAAAGTCACTGAACCTGGT
Source organism: Acomys russatus (assembly GCF_903995435.1). Taxonomy (NCBI): domain Eukaryota; kingdom Metazoa; phylum Chordata; class Mammalia; order Rodentia; family Muridae; genus Acomys; species Acomys russatus. Next base: position 617,066 of record NC_067155.1, on the reverse strand, counting down.
GACGTGTTTGTAATCTCAGGTCTAGGCTGAGGCAAGAGGACTGACTTTGAGACCACCTCGGTTACACACGTATACAGTTTATATTCAGCCAGGGCTACATTTTGAGACTGGAGAGATAGTTCAGTGGTTAAGACTGCTCTCAAAGGGCCTGATTCCCAACACTTAACCCTGAGCAACACTAATTCCAGTTGGGTCCTCCGCCCTCTTCAGGCCTTCTCAGGCACTGCACTCATGTGCACGTAGACATAGACATATAAATAAATAATAAAGTAGCTACCTTTTTAAAAGTTTCAGCTGGGCTGGAGAGGTGGCTCAGAGGTTAAGAGTACAGTCTGTTCTTCTAAAGGTCCTGAGTTCAATTCCCAGCAACCACATGGTGGCTCACAACCATCTATGATGAGATCTGGCGCCCTCTTCTGGTGCGCTGGTGTACATGCAGGAAGTATACTCTATACATAATAAATAAATAAGTAAATCTTTTTTTAAAAAATTAAAGCGCTCCAGCAGCTACATTATCTTAAAAACAAACAAACAAACACCACTTAAAAACAAACAAACACCAAACCAGTGGAGAATGGAAGCTTCCTTCTCACTGGAAGTATAGATGTTCCAGAACCTGTGCACCCATTCAGGTTTTACGTTCGCTTGGTTGGTTTTGGTGTTTTCAAGACACAGCCTCAGTGTGCAGCTTAGGGTGTCTTGGAACTCGCTATGTAGACTCCAGGCTGACCTCAAACTCCCAGAGATCCACCTGCCTCTGCCTCGCAAATGCTGGGGAGTAAAGGTGTGCACCCCTGCACCTGACCCCACAGATCAGTGTGGCCGTAGTGAGAAGTCACTGATAGGCTAGGCTTGAGGAGTAGGGATGGGGGGGGAGCGGAGAAGGACAGGAGAGGGGAGGAGTTGCGGCTCCTGGGCAAGGCGGTGGTACCATGTTCACAGGAAGGGTGGGCAGATGTCTACTGAGGTAGGCGAGAAGAAGGCCTGGTGGTGCACATCTGTGGTCCCAGCGCTCAGTAGGCTGAGGAAAAAGGCTCAGAGTTCCAGGCCATCCTGAACTAAGGAGGGAAAACTGTGTGTCAGGCAGGAAGGAAGGAGGGGGGGGCGCTAGAAGGGATGGATGGAGGAGAATGGGAAAGGAGACCTCTTAGGGGAGCCGGGGTGGGGGGGGACTGCCTGCAGCTCAGCCAGCCTGATGTCTAATCACGTACCAGTGTCCAATCATGCGCTATGCTGAGTCTCGGAATTGGGCTCACACTGGTTTTCTTCCCTCCAGACAGAGGGACTGACTCCACTGTGGGAGGAGGGTGGGAGCCTGGAAGAGGAAGCAGGCTTGCCTTTGAATTATGCACGGTGGAATGTCTTGGTGGCTTTGATGGTGTTTAATTAAATATTTGGCACATTTAATTAATTAAATATTTAAATGTTAAATACAGAATCGGATGTGACTTGGTGGACATTATGTCTCAATAGCCATTAGTCACTCAGCGGCCCTGTGAGGAGCTCTGCAGCCAGCCTGGGCCTCCCTCCCTCCTGGCCTGCAGAATGGCTTCAGCAGACACTTGTAACCACCCCAAATTAGTCTTCCCTCCCTGGCTGGGCTTCCCTGACTCTGTTGCTCCACAGCATCCCATAGCATCAGGTAGTACACACGTTGTGGCTGGAGGAGGGGTGGTGGTGGTGGTGGGGCCGGGATGGGGGGGGGGGGTCGTCCTTCTGTTGTTTTTCCAGCACCTGCTCACCAAGCGGTGGTGGAATAGGCTAGAAGCCTAAAACTGCACCTGCATAGACACACCCTTCGTCATCACTGCAGATTGCTTCCTCGCTTCCAGCCGCACCCTCCACCCTCCTCCTGCCACGTACCCAGAAGGTGGGACAGGCCACTGGACGTCCACAAAAGGGGATACTGGGCCCCTGTTTAGGGACATGCTCCTCTAATGACCCAGCGTGAGGACTGGTGACCTGAAGCTCCTCCCTGCTCTAGGCCCTGAGGTCACCCTGAGGCATCCGTGTCCACCAATTCCAAAGAGCTAAGCTTGGGAGCAGACACATTCATAGAGACTTTTTCGTCCCTTCGTCTTGAATGGTGAAGTCGCCCGATACCTAGCTGGGGCTCCAGGAAGTCCACCTAGCTCCTCCGTGCACAGGCTCAGTATAGGCTCAGAGGTGTGTGTATGGGGCGAAGAAACAACGATCTGTCACCTTGCCAAGGGGTGAAAAGATATTTATTTTTCTCAAGACAAAGTCGCGTCTTCCCAAGCACCATCTTGACTCTGCCACAGCCGCCTTCTCCTTCCATCATTTCATGGGCAGTCACACCAGGTCCTGTCAACTTCTGCATGCTCTAGGATCTGCGTCCTCCTCCTGGAAGCCCCCAACCCACGCCCCCCCCCACCCACATTTAGCCTGGAGGGAGGGGTAGGAGACTGAACAGGCAGCCTCCCGGGCAGGAACGGCTGGACTGGCCATCAGCATGTTCTATATAGCTTAGGCCATGGGGGGCCTGGATGCCACCCACTGCCGCCGCCACCTCCCAGGCTTTTGCAGAGGTTGTATGACGCATTAATGAAGGCAAATGGAACCCTGGGGGTGGGAAAGGAGGGTGGCAGAGAGGAAAGCTCAGAAGTGACACCTGCTGGCTACTCAGAGAAAGTCTGGGATTGGTCCCCACTCCTCGGCAGAGTCTGGCCAGGCTTGGGATAAGGGGAAGACCAGCTAATTATTTTGAAGTTTCCAGAACATCCTTTGAAATGAGTCAGGGGAAGTAAAAACAAAACAGCTAAAATAAGGTTATAAAACATATAAGCTGTTTAAAATGAATAATAGCTTTTACACTGGAATACACAAGGATTTATATACATACATATATATGCATATATATGTATACACACGATAGTGAACAACACAGGTCCTCTTCCTCTGGATAACCCTATTTGGGACCCAAAAGCCTGGGCCAAGAGATCTGCTTGCTCCTGATCAGAGGAGCCGAGGTCCAGAGAAGGCCCAGAGCACACACATGGCGCCCTGCAGTGACCTTTCAGGCCTGGCCCTCTGCACACCTCCAGCCCACTCAGCCTCACTTCCCTGCCCTTTATACATATGCATGGTGCCTTGGGGTGGGGGTGGGGGGATGAGGAGTGGGGGGACGGATGGACAACGACACGACAGGCTTTCTTCCCCCCCCCCCAGTCCCTTTTATTTTTGAGGGAAAATTAAGTACAATGACAAACTTAGTTATTCATGCAAACCATGAGCCTGGTATCCTGATTATGCAGGACGCAAACTGTGAGTATCTGAGTGTCTGTGCTCTCATCAAAGGCTTCATCGGCTGCCACGTCCTGGCCCTGTCCTCCTGGCTGCCACTTTTGTACTCACTTCCACGGCCAGAGAGGCCAGCCACCTCCCTCTTACAGTGTGTGCTCCAAGCTCAGGGACCCCCTCCAAGCTCTATTTTAAAGGATTAATTAACCTTGTGAGATTCATGGGGGGAAAACTCCACCTGGATATCTGTGTATGAAAGCATTCGCTCACCAGAGTATTTTAAGCCCACGGTGAGGACCATATGGTATTTCAAAGAACAGAAGTTGAAAGTACGGTACATATTTATTCCTTCCACAGAGTGCATGAAAGGGTTTAAGTATTTTATTAAAGCCTATATGTGCAGGCATGTGTGTGTACGTGTGTGTGTGCGTGTGTGTGTGTGTGTGAAGCGAGCGGAAATCTACTTGACGCATGGAAAAAATAAATTACACAGATTTATTTTCATCTCTCTGCCAAGCCACCCCATAGCAACAGTGAAAGCTTGGTCTATGTAAACTCGAGAAAACAAGAAATATTTTATCAAGTCGACTCCACTTGCAGGGCCACTGCCAATTTTCCCTTTTTCTTTCTTTCTTTTTTTTTTTTTCTTTTCTTTTCTTTTTTAAACACCAGCAGTCCCCTGGAGTCCTTGAGGCATGCTGAGAGAAAGCTCAAGAGCCACTAGTTCACAGCATAGCTGTGCGACCTCTGTGCGACATGACGTCAACCTAGGACCAAAAGGACTATACAGTGACACACACAGCAAGTACTCAGAGCAAGAAGCCCCTGGTTCCTACCCGGCAAACCCCTTAGCTCTGGGATTTAAGAAGGTCTGTGGATTTGATCCCACTCCCTTCTGTACCTAGAGGTCCATCCTAGTGCATCAGGAAGCAAGGGCTGCCTGTTTAAGTGAGCTTGAGTCAACACCATCCCTAAGAGGTCACCATGACAACTTCTGACCAATCAGAGTTCTGCATCTCCCTGGTATCCATGGTCCAGGCCAAGGGATGGCCACGCCTTTAACCCCAGCACTCAGGGAGGCAGAGGCAGAGGCAGAGGCAGAGGCAAAGGCAGAGGCAGAGGCAGGTGGATCTCTGTGAGTTCCAGGCCAGCCAGGTCTACAAAGTGAGTCCAGGATAGCCAAGGCTACAACAGAGAAAACCTGTCTCGACTCCCACTCCCCCCCACCCCCGCAAACAAAAGACCCAAAGCTCTTTGAATTCCTGGGGAAAGATGCTCTCAGGACAGACTTCTCAAGCCAGGAATGTACAGCTCTTTGCCAGGCTAGTTGTGGGTAAAAAGCAGGTGTTTTGGGGCTGGAGAGGTGGCTCAGCAGTTAGCACTTAGTACTTTCGCTATTGGTCTGAGTTTGGTTCCTAAGACCCAAAGGGCAGTTTAGAACCATCTATAAATAACTCCAGTTCCCAGGGACCTGTAGCTCTCTTCTGGCTTTTGTGGGCACCAGGCAAACATATGGTGTGCAGGCAAAACATGCACACATATAAAATAAGCACAAATATATACATATATATATATACATATATATATATATATATATATATATATATATATATATATATATATATATTCAAGAGGATCCATTACAGAAATGAGTTAAGGAGGAAAGGATTTAGCTGGCTCACAACTTTACGGCCCGTCATGGCTGAACTTCTGGCAGCAGCGTTCACACCATGGTGGGCCAGGATTTGGACAGAGAATCCTGGGCCAGAGTGTGGTGCCTGGTGTACCCATCAGAGGTTCGTCTCTAGTAGCCTACTTTCATTACCTAGACCCTCTCCTCTTAAAACATCCCCACCAGCTGGGGACCAAGTACTCAAACCATGAGTTGGTGGGTGACGGTTCAAATTTAAACTGTAACAAAGCAAGCAGGCGGATTGAGTTCAAGTGTTTATGAACACAAGTCTTCTATCTTGGCCTACCCATAAGTCTAACCAACCTAGAGAGAGGGGAAAAAAAAAACCATGGAGAATACCAACCTACTCTGTCCTTCCAATTGGAGGGCGTGCATGTGTGCGTGAGTGTATGTATGCTCTTTGAGGCCCCAAATTCCTAAAAGCATGGAGCAAGGGATCCTGCTCCTGAGATGTGACAAGTGGGGCCTCTTGAGTGGGTTCTTGAGAGGAGTTTAGGTTATGATGTGACCTCCAGAAGATGGTCTCCTGACGCATAACCCCAGCAGTTCATCAAGAGTACAGTAAGCTCAACTATCTGAGCAGGGACAGTGAAAAAAAAGCCAGACCTCCCTTTATCCCGATACTCTGCAGACAAGTACACAGTACAAGAAGTTTTGGATTTTTTGTTTGTTTCTTTTGTTTTTCAGGACAGGGTCTCTCTGTGTAGCCATGGTTGTCCTAGACTCACTTTGTAGACCACGCTGGCCTCGAACTCACAGAGATCTGCCTGTTTCTGCCTCCTGAGTGCTGGGATTAAAGGCGTGCACTAGCACGCCCAGCTCTTTGCTTTTTATTTTTATTTATTTATTTGTTTATTTTTAGGTTTTTTGAGACAGGGTTTCTCTGTGTAGCCTTGGCTGTCGTGGACTCGCTTTGTAGACCAGGCTGGCCTCGAACTCATAGAGATCTGCCTGCCTCTGCCTCCCAAGTGCTGGGATTAAAGACGTGCGCCACCACCGTCCAGCCACAGTACAAGAAGATAATGGTTTGGGCAGCCTGCAGACCTCGGTTTGCCTTCTTCTTGACTTTGGGGGTGAGAAAGTTTGCTCTGGTCTCAAGACCTAAGTGAGAAAATGGGGGTTTTCTCGCCTATGATTTACTTCCAGGTTTTCTTGGGCTTTGTACTTTGTGCATCCGTGTCAGATTTCAGCTAAGACGCTTTTTGTTTTATTGTTTGGGTTTTGTTTTTTTTTTTTTAAGCAGAGCCAAAGCTGGCCTCTCCTCAAGATCCTCCTGTGTCCACCTCCCGAATGCTGAGTCTTCAGGCAGGTGCCACCATGGGTGACCACCTTCAATTACCTTAGGGTCTCCTCTCCACCTGCTATTTCTTATGAGTCCCCGAGGCCGACAGTCAGAGCTTGAGTGACACTGTCTTCCGAAGCATTTGTCTGGTCCATCCAGTTTCATGCCTTGGAGCCCCTGTTTTCTGCTCACGGCTAAATAAAACATCATCTGAGCTGTGAATCAGGCATGAAACAGTCACCCACACAGAGGTGGTGAAGTTGAACTTTAAGCCGCCATTCTCAGCAGGGAAGAGCGAGGGCATGGGGTTAAGAGTTTAGCTGGGTTTATGGCCCGCTTAAACGTACCTTTCAGATGTGACTGTTTCCTAGACGGCCAGTGTGTGGCGCACTGTGCTGGTTAGTCTTATGTCAACATGACACACAAGCTAGAGTCATCTCAAAGGAGGGGAACCTTAATTGAGACAATACCTCCATCAGATCTAGCTGTAAGGTATTTTTTTTTCTCAGTTAATGATTAATGGAGGAGGGCTCAGGCCATTGTGGGTGGTTATATAAGAAAGGGGACTGAAGGGCTGGAGAGATGGCTCAGAGGTTAAGAGCACTGACTGCTCTTCCAGAGGTCCTGAGTTCAATTCCCAGAAACCAAATGGTGGCTCACAACCATCTACAATGTGATCTGATGCCCTCTTCTGGCCTGCGGGTGCACATGCAGGCAGAGCACTGTATACATAATATATAAATAAATCTTTAAAAAACGAAAAAAGAAAGAAAGGGGACTGAACAAGCTATGGGAAGCAAGCCAGTAAAAAGCACTCCTTCATGGCCTCTGCATCAGCTCCAGCCTCCAGTTTCCTGTCCTATTTGACTTCTTTCCAGTGATGAACAGAAACATGGAAGTGTCAGCTGAATAAACTATTTCCTCCCCGACTTGCTTTTTGGCCATGGTGTTTCGTCACGGCAACAGAAACCCTCACTAAGGTACCCACACTTGTAATCCCATCACTGGGAGTTCAAGACAGGCAGATCAAAAGTAGCGGTGCAAGCCTTTAATCCCAGCACTTGGGAGGCAGAGGCAGGCGGATTGATGTGAGTTCAAGGCCAGCCTGGTCTACAGAGTGAGGTCCAGGGCAGCCAGAGCTGTTACACAGAGAGACCCTGTCTTGGGAGAAAAAAGTTAAAAGCCAACCTGGGCCACAGAGTGAGTTCAAGAGCAACCCAGGTAACTTATCAAGACCCCTCCCACCTCCCCCAACCCCTAACCCCTGACCCCAACCCCCCCCCAAAAAAAAGAAAGAAAGAAAGAAAGAAAAGAAAGACATATCAAGAGAGCAAGTCTTAAATCCCCCTCAGTGAACAACCCAGAAATGCTAAGCAGGGGGGCAGGATAGAAATACTGCCATTCCACAATGTTTACACATAGCAAACATCACGTTATACATTATAAATGTACACAACTTATTTGCCAGTTGCACCCTAAAACAAAATAAAATGAAACAGAGGAAGCGATCTAATACTCTGCACACTCTCCAGAGTCCTCAACATCATATCACAACACAGAAAAAAAAAAAAAATCTAAACTGCCTGACATAAGGAAACATAACTCAACTCTAGAGGAAAAATATCGATACAGTGTAGCTTTAGATGATGGTATTAGTCAGTGTTTAAAAGATTTAGTTTTTATTTTGTGTGTGTTGCCTGCATGCATGTCTGTGTACTGTGTGGCCCAGGGAGGCCAGAAAAGGGTTTTGACTCCCCTGGAACTGGAGTTCAGGATCGTTGTGTCCAGGCACGGTGGCGCACACCTTTAATCCCAGCACTTGGGAAGCAGAGGCAGGGGGATTGCTGTGAGTGCGAGGTGCTTGTTCTACTTAATGAGTCCCAGGACAGCCAGACCGACACCGTGAGACCCTATCTCGAAGAAAAGAAGTAACAGTAATAATAACGAGAGAGAGAGAGAGAGAGAGAGAGAGAGAGAGAAAGAGAGAGAGAGAGAGAGAAAGAGAGAGAGAGAGAGAGAGAGAGAGAGAAAAGAAAAAATAAAAAAGAAACAAGAGCAAAACAAAAAAAGGGTGGCTGTGAGCTGCCATGTGGGTGCTAGAGTTTGAACTCAGGACCTTTGCAAGAGCAACCAGTACTCCTGGCCACTGAGCCACTTCTCCAGACCCCCTTACTATAAAAAAAAAAAAACATTATGTGTGTGGGGGGAGTGGGGGGGTGGCCAGAGGAGTCCAGAGGAGGGCATCAGATTCCTTGGATTTGAAGTTACAGGCTATTGTGAGCACCGTGTGAGCGCTGGGAACCAAACTTCAGCCCTCTGCAAGAGCAAGTGTGCTAACCACTTTAACTGTCTCTTCAGCACCAGCCGCTGATATTTAAAAAGTTATTACATCCTGTATATTCCTTCTCTGAAATGTTTCAGAGCAGAAACAATGGATTTTCGATTCTTTCCTTTCATTCTCTTCCCTTTTCCCCTCCACTTCTTCCTCCTCCTCCTCCTCCTCTTCCTCCTTCTTTCTTTTTCTCACAAGAGACAGAGAGGACATGACTGATCAGGTCCTTTAACGACATTGGCCACTTGAAACTGGAATAGGAGATTTAACGGTCACCCACAGAATAAGGAAGTTCCTTACATTTAGGAGCCTTAGAGGGGGAGTTTAGAGAGAAGAGGGTCTCTGAGTTTAGCAGCTTAGGGAAGATCCTGGATAGGACAAGGTGTGGTTGATGCCTCGAATAGAGGCAGCCTCTGGGATTCAAGCCCTTTTGCCTACAGCCATAACATTCTAGCCTCTTTGCTTATATACATAAAAAGGAATGAGTTTATAGAACCTATGGAAACATAACTCTAACTCTAGAGAAAAGAAATCAATACAACGTAGTTTTAGAGATGATGAAGTTAGCCAATTTTTAAAAGATTTGTTTTTAGTTTGTATGTGTTGAGGGGGTCCAGCTTATGGATGTTAACTTTAATCCTGACCACTGCCTGCAGAGTTTGGAGCATTGTGGGCCCTTGAAGTCAGCCCCACCCTCTCCATGCCATGCCAGTTGGTCAGCTGGGGATTTCTGAGCTGAGATCTGCCCTTCAGGACTCTCCAAGAGCTGGTCTCTGAGGTGGGATCAAGAGTTGAACTCAAGGGGCTGGAGAGATGGCTCAGTGGATAAGAGCACTGACTGCTCTTCCAAAGGTCTGAGTTCAATTCCCAGCAACCACATGGTGGCTCACAGCCATCTATAATGTGATCTGATGCCCTCTTCTAGCCTGTAGATGTATATGTAGGCAGAGCACTGTATACATAATAATAATTAAAAAGAAAAAAAAGAGCTGAACTCAGGGCTGCAAAGATGACTCAGTGGTTAGGAGTGTTTGCTGCTCTTTGAGAGAACTCAGGGTTAGGGTTAGGGTTAGGCTCCCACAGCAGGTAGCTCAGAGCTGCCTTGTGACTCCAGTTCCACAGTCCCAAAAGACCTTACCCAACTTTTCTTGTCTCCAAAGACAACTGCACACACGTGCCCCACCACACATGATAGACACATAAGTAAAATAAACATACTTTTTTAAAAAGAGTTGGGCAGGAGAGATGGTTCAGTGGTAAGAGTGCTTGCTGCTTGTCCAGAGGACCCAGGTTCCCTCTCAGGACCCACATGACTTCTGTAACCCAGATTCCAGGAGACCCAGGGCCCTCTTCTGGCCTCTGTGGGCACCAGATACAAACGTGGTGCACAAATATACCTGCAGGCAAAGCACACATACTCATAAAGTAAAGCAAAAATAAATTTTGCTGGGCGTGGTGGTGTATGTCTTTAATCCCAGCACTTGGGAGGCAGAGGCAGGAGGATCGCTGTGAGTTTGAAGCCAGCCTGGTCTACAAAGCGAGTCCAGTGCAGCCAAATCTACACAGAGAAACCCTGTCTTGAAAATCCAAAAAAAAATTTTTTTTTAATTAAAATAAGGTTTTACTAATAGGACGTGGAAACATCAGGGAAGAGTTAGAGGGAGCAATGGAATGAATATGATCAAAATACATTGAATATGTGTATAAAATTCTCAAATAGTCGGGCGTGGTGGCGCACGCCTTTAATCCCAGCACGCAGGAGGCAGAGGCAGGTGGATCACTGTGAGTTAGAGGCCAGCCTGGTCTACAAAGTGAGTCCAGGATGGCCAACGCTACACAGAGAAACCCTGTCTCGAAAAACCAAAAAAAAAAAAAAAAAAAAAAAAAAAATCTCAAATACTTAATAAAACATGTATGTGAGGGGTTTTGTTGTTTCGTTTTTTGAGGCAGGGTCCTAGCTGTCCAAGAGCTCACTATGTAGAGGAGGCTGACCTCAAACAGAGATCCTCCTGCCTTTGCCTCCCAAATGCTGGAATTAAAGGTGTACACCACCACACCACCGTATGTATATATTTTTTACAAAGAGGTAACCTCATATTGATTGAAGTACAGGATGTGTTGTCCTTGCAATCCAGGGGCTGATTTTTTTGTTGGTTGGTTGATTGGTTGGTTTCAGTATTTTTGTTGTTGTTATAGTTTTTTTTGGGGGGGGGGTGTTTTGTTGAGACACGGTTTCTCTCTGTAGCCTTGGCTGTCCTGGACTCACTCTGTAGACCAGGCTGGCTTCGAACCCACAAAGGTCTGCCTGCCCCTATCTCTGCCCGGCCCAGGAACTGATTTTATCCTGAAAAAACAAAACAAAACAAAACAAAACAACAACAACAAAAAAAACCCCCAGACACCTGATAGTAGTAGAAATGTGGGTGACAAAGACGACTAGTAGGGGTTCTGATCACAGAGGCTAGAGATTTAGGATCTGGAAGCAGAAGCAGGATCTGGAGTGCCGCAGGAAGGAGATACAGGAAATTCGTGGTAACCAGTGAGGACACCTGGGTCTCCTCTGACCACACTGCAGCTTCCACGGTCCTTGGCTCTCCAAGGTCTCAAGTGCCAGAGTCCTGCACCATATGCTCTGAAAAAAAAGGATCCTTTGCAGGTTTATTAGAGCAATGAACTCAGTCAGATTGCACAAGATCAGATCCTTTAGTAACAGCCTGCTCCCCCTGCACACACACACACACACACACACACACACAAAGTCGAGAAAGCTAGGATCCAATCTGCTGGATTTCATTAACATATGCATACTGCTATATTAACATATGCATAGTGAGCTCTCTTGGTATCGAGACCTAAGTCTGAGCACATGTATGTTTCATGTACACTTTTTAAAAAAAACTTATTTATTATTATGTATACACCGCTCTCTGTAGGCAGAGAAGGACATCAGATCACATTATAGATGGTTGTGAGCCACCGTGTGGTTGCTGGGAATTGAACTCATGACCTCTGGGAGAAAAGACAGTGCTCTTAACCACTGAGCCATCTCTGCAGCCCCCCATGTACACTTTTTTATATATTGTTATAGAATACGTATTAATTCTAGAGGGTTTTCCTATGACCAGCTCCCCAAATAATTGAGACAGAGACCTATTGATATATTTATCAAGCTTTAAGCACGTTAACTGGGCAGGTATGATTTAAACTGATTTTTTGTTTTGTTTTGTTTTGTTTTTTGTTTTTTGTTTTTTCCGAGACAGGGTTTCTCTGTGTAGCCTTGGCTGTCCTGGACTCACTTTGTAGACCAGGCTGGCCTCGAACTCACAGCGATCCGCCTGCCTCTGCCTCCCGAGTGCTGGGATTAAAGGCGTGCGCCACCACGCCTGGTTTAAACTGATTTTCTAAGCTAGTCTGTGACTTCCTAGTCACACACCTTAGGTTACTTGTCAATATTCATACTGTCTGGACTGGATCTGCTTCATCAGGAACATGTGGTCTCTCTCCACTTTCTTTCTTCTCCTCCCAGCCTTGTGGTCCCTACCTGAGACCCCAAGCCAGGGAACATAAGCCCTACCAGATACAGGCAGCCCAGCCTTTTTTATTTAACCAACCAGAGAAAATTGGAGAACACAATTTACACAACATTGTTCAGTGTATGTGAGAAAGTGCTCTTCTGGTCTGCAACCAGATCTTGGGGTCCAGACTTTAGCATTTGAATACTGCTGCAGGATATTTGATCCCAGTGTGATCCCTGAGATTGTGAACTCCTGTAAAAACCTGTCTTTTCTTTGGCATGGTTGAGCCCTAACACACACATCTTTAAACCAAGAGTTGTCTGTTTAATTGTAAACAGGTGATTAAGGTGTGGTTCAGCCAGCCTTAGCACACACCGTAAACCCAAAAGCTAACTGTACACAGGATTTTAATAAAGTTAACCCTAGGTTGAGAGGCAGAGCAAGAAACCAGTTGACAGGGATTAGAGAGTAGGAGGGACTTGGAGTTGAGGGGTATATAAGACAGAGTGTAGAAGTTGAAAGAGTCTTTGGCGCTTTCGCTCCTTAGGTCTTGGGATTTTAGCTTTAGCTTTGTAGCTCTTGAGCTCCTCAGCTCCTTGGCCTTTGGCATTTTTGGCTTTGAACTAGCAAGCCTTTGGCCATGCGTTTGTTGGCCTTCTCCTCCTGGGCAGCAGTCAGCTGAGATGGTGAGTCTTTGGGGGGCTTTTCCATCAGGTTGTGAGCTGAGTAGGAAGGTCAGCTGGGTACTTTCTCTGCCTCTCTGAGCTGGCAGGTTTTTCACCACAACATCTGGCTCCTGAGCCTTTATTGGTAAAAATAGAACGATCTGGGATTTTCAATGAAAACACAGAACACCAGACAAACCCCCACAATATATACAGTATGTATAGCACCCCTATGTTTGGACTGAGACCTATCATATGAGGACAGGTCTAGAATTTTCCACTTAAAAATTCAGGTGCTCAGAATTTTTGGATTTCAGGGTTGTGAATGTGGCTTTAGTGGCAGAACATACTTATGTAGTGTTCATGTGGCCCCACAAAAAGAAAAACAATTGAATTTCAGAGCACTTCAGATTTTAGGGGTATGAACATGTGTACAAGTGTATAGACGTTCTGATCCAATAAAGGGACAAATATGCTAAGGGAAATACAAACTGCAGGATGCTTTAGAATGACGTCACTTCCACTTGGAAGTCCACTGGTTATAGCTCATGTATCTGCATTTGTAGTCACTGGTGTCTACCTTCTCCTAAGGTCAGAGCTTACAGAACACACGAGCCCTTCGAGTTCTTTGTAGAGTGAAAAGTCCTCTCTTGATGAACATTTTCCTCTGATTTGTTTGTTTGCTTGTTTGTTTGAGACAGGGTCTCACTGTGTTGCCCTGAGTAGCCTGGAATGGAATTCACGATGTAGACCAGGCTGGCCTCACACTCAAAAAGTCCACCTGCATCTGCTTCCCCGTTGCTGGAATTAAAGGTATGCACCCCTCTGCCCAGCCGGGAAATCTATTCTTATCAGAGACTACCTTTCAAAATGTTAACCATTTTAGATAATTTTCTATTACTATGACAATACCATGACCAAGGCAACTAACAGAAGAAAGAGTTTACTTGGGGCTCAGCTCACAATTTCAAAGGCTTCGAGCCCATGACCATTATGGGGAGGGGCATGACAGCAGGCAGGCCGACCTGGTGTTAGCAGGAGCAATAGCTGAAAGCTTATGTCCTGACTTGCAAGCACTAGGCAGCAAGCGCTAACTAGGAATGACTTTGGGCTTCTGAGACCCCCAAAGCCCGGCGACACAATGAGGACACAGTTCCTAATACTTCCCAAACAGTTTCAGTAATTGGGAGCCAACTAGTCAAACATAAGTCTGTGGGGGGCAGTCTCATTCAGATCACCACACTAATATATTGCTTTTTTTTTTACTTCACCATTCACAATTAGGTATTTAATCTATTTTGTATAGAACACACACACACACACACACACACACACACACACATACAAAATGCTTGAAGATGCACACAACTTTACTTTTTTTCTACTGTGGAAAGCTGGGAGTCCCTAACGTCATTTGGTATTCAGGGTGTCTCACATCTCATCACCTAACATGACACATATAGTTGACTTCTCCTGACGCATGTAATTGCTCTACTCTGGACCTTCTCACTATCCCATTCAGCTCTCTCCCTGGGCCACTACGATTTGTGATACCAGTACAGCAGGACGCTTTCCCCCTTCTTTTTCAAAAGTGCCTTAACAGATCATCGATCACCATTGTCCTACATAGTTTCACTAATTCCAATACAGCTAGATTGGAGTTCTTGCAATGAATTTGAATATGTAGACCTTCTGATAGAAAGTTTACATTAAGGGTGAGTATTCTAGTGTTAACAGGGTATTTGATTCCCATTGTGACCTGTAAATTGTGAACTGTAAATCCCTGTTTCTTGTGGTTGAGCCCTAACCCACCTTTAATCCAAGAACTTTCTGTTTATTATAAATAATAATAAGGTGTAGCTCAGCCAGCCCTAACACACAGAGTTAGTCCAAGAGCTATCTGTACGCAGGATTTAATAAAGTTAGCCCTAGGGCAAGAGGCGAGCCAGAAACCAGATGACAGGGGTTAAAGAGTAGGAGGGACTTTGCATTGAGGGGTATTTAAGACAGTGGGTAGAAGGAGAAGGGGTCTTCAGATGTTTGGTCTTTGGTGCTTCTTTGGGCTTGGAATTTTAGCTCTTTGGCTCTTGAGCTCCTCGGCTCCTTGGCCTTTGGCTTTTTTGGCTTTGAGCTGGCAAGCCTGTGGCCTTGGGGTTTTTGGCCTTTTCCTCCTGGGCACTCAGCTGAACTAGTGGGCTTTTTGGGCCTTCTCCACCTACGGTATGTTAGCTGAGTAGGAAGGTCAGCTGGGTGCTTTCTCTGCCTCTCTGAGCTAGGAGGTTTTTCACCACAATATCTGGCTCCTGGGTCTTTCTGGTAAAGTGAAACAATCTGGGATTTTCAATTAAAACATCATTCTATTGCTGTGATAAAACATTCTGACCAAAAGAAACTTGGGAAAGGAAAGCAGTCATTTGTTTGGTGTATAGGTAAGCCCATCACTGAGGGAAACCAAGGCAAGAACGTGGAGGCAGGAAGTGAAGCAGAGACCCGGAAGGAACTGTTTCCTGGCTGCTCCCAGGGTCATGTTCATGTACAGCCTAGATCCACCTGGCTACAGACGGTGCCTCCCATGGTGGGCCAGGCCCTCTTACATGCCTTGGCAGTGAAGAAAACACCCCCACAGACACGCTCACAGGCCAGTCTGATGGAGGCAACTCTTCCTGTGAGGTCTCCTTTTCCCATGTATGTCAAGTTGACAACCTAGATTAGACATTTCTTCCTTATTTACAGACTCAAATAATTTTTAAAAGCTATATATGGCCACTTCAGATTTTTTTTTGTTAGCTCAATGTCCAAATACTTCAGTATTACAGAGGATATTGTATTTTTATTACATTCTCAAGAATTATAAATGGAGAGGAGCCAGGTGTGGTGGCCTTTAATCCCAGCACTCAGGAGGCAGAGGCAGGCAGATCTCGTTAAGTTCAAGGTCAGCCTGGTCTACAAAGTGAGTTCCAGGACAGCCAGGGCTGTTACACAGAGAAACCATGTCTCAAAAAAAAAACAAAAACAAAAACAAAAAAAACCCCAGCAATAATAATAAAGATGATGATGATGAATGGAGAGTTAGCCACTATTGCCCTTTTTTTTGTTTTTGTTTTTGTTTTTGTTTTTGAGACAGGATTTCTCTGTGTAGTCCTGGCTGTCCTGGACTCACTTTGTAGACCAGGCTGGCCTCGAACTCACAGAGATCCACCTGCCTCTGCCACCCGAGGTCCAGGATTAAAGGCGTGCGCCACCACAGCCCGGCTACTACTGACTTTATATTAGCATCTTAAGTAAACTGCCCTGTTACAGTCTTCTTAGCATAGCTGATCTGTTGCTTCTCTTGTTTTCTACATTGATGATCATAGGACAACAACAGAAGGC
Source organism: Acomys russatus (assembly GCF_903995435.1). Lineage (NCBI taxonomy): Eukaryota > Metazoa > Chordata > Mammalia > Rodentia > Muridae > Acomys > Acomys russatus. Next base: position 600,946 of record NC_067155.1, on the reverse strand, counting down.
TGGCCATTTTGCTTCCAATCCTTGCATCACTCACTAAGTTTCTCACCTTACTGCAGAGGCTGCGACCTTCAGTGACCCTCCTCCCACATATCCCATGTGTACACCTGGGTATTTGCTCAATGGAGTACTTCCATTTCCAAGATGAACAAATGAAGATTTATTTCTTCTGGGATTGGGCCTTTCCCCCCCGTCTCTCTCTCTCTCTCTCTCGTGGACCTATACTAGGTGGAGATTGGCCGGCCACTAACTTGATGCAGCAACCTTTGGCTCTATGACAGGACCAAGATCTTGATGTTTCACAACTGATCTATGAACCACGACAAAGTGTTTCAGGAGGTGCCTGCTGTGGACCGTGTTGATCATACGGTCACTGCTAACTTCTCTACTGTAGTCAATATGTGGTGTGTGTGTGTGTGTGTGTGTGTGTGTGTGTGTGTGTGTGTGTGTGTAGAAGAATGTTAACTCAGAACATGGCTGTTCTGGCAAAGAGATCACATCCAGAGATCTTCTAGGTCTGTGTAACCCAGCTGGAATACAAACACGCCTTTAATCCAGGAGACAGAGGCAAACAGATCTGAGTTCAAGGCCAGACTGGTATAGAGCAAGTATCAGGTAAAGAAAAGCTTAGATCCAGGCATGATGATACACACCTATAATCCCAAACAAAGGTAAAGTTAGTTTGTAGAAGGAAGCACCCATGTTTGAAAGTGATGTCTAATTGGGAGGTAGAAAATGTGACCAATCACAAAAGATGTGACAGGATAGGACACGCCTAACTCTAACAAGAATAGAGAGGAAAGGGAAGCTACTTAAGAGGTAGTTTTACAGAGAGCGGAGGCAGTTTTTAGCAGGAGAGTAATAGAGAGATGGGCTGCAGAGAGAGAACTCAGGTGAAGACGGGAATGAGCCAGAAAATAAGAAGCCAGAAGACTAGAGCAGATGGCTGAGTTAGTTTGAGGCCAAGCAGAACAATTCAGAGGCTAAGAGAGAAGCCAGATTGAATCAGTGAGCTGGAGAGGAGTTTGGGCCAGAAAAGCTGAACTGAACCAGCCAGCCCAGAGCTCAGAAAGAACAAGTACGGGCGAGCTTATTAACAGTAAGTCTCAGGGGCTGAGAACATTCTAGGCCTAGGTTAGATTGTACGGAGGCTAGAAGCTTCCAGGACTAGGCCTAGGTTAGCAGACAGAGGCAGTTAGGCTCCCAGACAACAATTGAGACAGGAGAATTAAATTACTTTTATATGTGTGTGTGTAGAATGTGTGTGTGTGTGTGTGTGTGTGTGGAGAGAGAAAGAGAGAGAGAGAGAGAGAGAGAGAGAGAGAGAGAGAGAGAGAGAGAGAGAGAGAGAGAGAGTTATTCTGTCACTCTAGAGAACCCTAATTCATTCAGGGAGATAGCTAACTCATCAGTAAAGTGCTTACCTTACAAGAGTGAAGACCTAGGTTTGAACTTCAGACCCCACATTAAAATAAATAAACAAATAAGAAGCAGCCAGATACAGTGGCCCAAGTTTGCACAGTGTTTCAGAGGTGAGAAGAGATTTCTAGAACTTGCTGGCAGCCACACTACCCCACTTGGCAAGTTCTGGTCAAGTTAGTCACTCTCTCCTGAGGAACATCACAGGAAATTGTCCTCTGAACCACACACACACACACACACACACACACACACACACACACACACACACCTGCATCTGCATACTCAGCTGCACAAACACACACATCTACATCCTCACACACAGGGGAATATACACAAACCAGTACCTATACACACAGACACATACAACCCTCCCTCACACACATGGGCACACATGCATACACTGGTTCCATAGAAAATTCCAATTTATGTTTTCCCCCAGACAATAGAGCATAACATATAACAAATACTAAGGCATTAAGTATGATAATCTAGAGACGCAGAAAGCTACATGCAGGTTACATGCAGATGCTACAGTATCCTCTCTCAAGCATCCTCAGTTTTGGTACCAAACCCTGAGGGATTCCATGCAGAGAGGGGCAGCCAGAGACGCCCTTGTCCTTTTCTTGTCTTTATTTTTAATGAAGAGGTTTGCATTTCTATCTACAGATAATAAATGCAATCATTTAGAAATGTTGGTTAGACTTAAGGAAAGAAACAGCATGGCGGATCTTCTAAGAACCCAAGCAGATCTAAGTATGAGGCACTTTTAGGGCCACAGATGTGAGTGTAGCAGACAATGATGGGAAAGGGGTTCCTTTCTATTGTTGTGTTTGGGTTTTTTGTTCTGTTTTGTTTTGTTTTTGCCTTTTCCAGACACGGTTTCTGTGTAGACTTGGCTGTCTGGAACTCACTGTGTAGACCAGGCTGGCCTTGAACCCAGAGATCCACTTGCCTCTCTCTCCCTGAGTGCTGGGATTAAAGATGTGCGCCACCACTGCTCCGCGGGGGAGGGGCGTAGGGGGGCAGGACGGACTATAAAGCATTTAGTGGTGCCTACCTGTAATCCCAGAACTCAGGGAGGTAGAGGGAGGGGGAATTTTTGTGAGTTCGAAGCCAGCCTGGTCTACAAAACGAGTTTAGAACAGCCAAGGCTACACAGAGAAATCCTGTCTCAGACTGTCTCTGAGTAGGTGGATGGTGGTGCCAATCACTGCAGAGATCAGATGAGACACAATTTTCAGAAGAAAAAAAAAAAGGCTTGTGATACATCTAGGGAGGGTATGACAATGGTGAGAATGGAAGCGCACGACCTTGTAGCAGCGGGTCTGCATAGGATGATTTATGAAAGCTGGCCCTGACTGTAATATCAGCTATTCGGGACGCTGAGACAGAAGGATCAAAAATTCGAGGCCAGCCTGGACCTAACAGAGGGATTTCAAAGGGCTAGCCTGGGTCTAGGGAAAGACTTCAAGGCAGGCCTGGGAAAACTTGGTTTCTAAAAAGAGAAAGTAAAAATGGCCAGTTAGGCCTGTAGTAGGGTACATGACCAGCACGCTTGAGGTCTAGGTTCAATCCCTAGTATGAGAGAGAAAGAAGAGGGCGGGAAGCAAAGAAGGAGAAAGAGGAAGGTAAGGTAAGGAGAGAGAAAAGCACCGAGCCACTCCAGAAGAGAAAAATAACAGGAGGGCAAGGGAAGCGAATCCAGGAGAGCCCGTCTTTGCCCAGGGTGCGGTGAGACGCGGAAGTTAACATGCCCTTCTAGGCTCTACCCACATGGCCAGCCGCGTCCCAGCCTACAGTAGAAAAAGCAGGTCTGAAAGCAGAATGGCCCAGATGCGCCTGCGCGCGCCGCGCCCTGGCCCCGCCCTCTACAGCCCCGCCCACGCACTGCCAACCGAGGGGGCGGTACTCAGGCTTGGCCCCGCCCCTACTCTATCCAGCCCCGCCCACTCGCGGTACGGAGTGAAGCCACACGGACGCCCCGTGTCCCGCCTGCCCAGGCTGCGAGCGACCCGCCTACGCTTCTGCTCTGTTCTAGCTGCACGTTGCGTTTGCTCCACGCCGCGCAGCGGCAGCGGGTGTGGGGCGGGGTCAAGGGAGGGGCGGGAAGGGAGGCGGGGGCGGGCTCTGAAGTCACGTGGGTAAACACGCCGCACGTGGAGCTCAGAGCGAGCGGGGGGGGGGGGGGCGGGGCCGCGGACTCGGAAGAACTGGGCGGGTGGAGCTGTGCGCGCGCAGTGAGGTCTTTGGGCAGGCGCGGGGCGCGGGCGGCCTGGTTCTGGCTCTAACTTCAGTCTCTTTATCCCGTTGCTATGGTGACAGCTGTGGCCAGGGCAGGCCCTGCCATAGGGGTCGGGACCACCCTTTTGTGATAACCCCACACCGCGTGCACTCTCCCATTTCGCAGATGAGGTGAAGAAACTCTCCCCGAGCCACGTGGCGGGGAGTGGCGCCGCCAGGATCTACCCAGGAGCAGCAGGTCTTCTAGGGACTTGCTCTGTGGCTTATGTTGCAAGGGGTTCTGGGGTAGGGCGCCAGCGTTCTGCCCTTGCCCTTGGGGCTGCATTTGGTTCGGGCCATCAACATGGCGAGTTGCCCTGTGCACAATGAGGTGACGGGGTGCCTGCTTCCCCAGCAGTCTAGAGGCGGGCGCATGCCAAACCGTCGAGGTCGTTTCCGCCTGGGTGTGGCGGGGCCTAGGCGGTGGCCCCCTAACACCTGACTCCTCTTCGCTGCACCCCGGACAGCCCCTCCTCCATTTCTCCTTCCTCGAGAAGCTCAGAGCCCCTTTCAGAGGTGACGCCCAAGGCAGCGGGCTCCTACCCATCTGCTCCAAAGGGCCTCTCCTTCCTCTCCTCCTCCTCCTCGTCCTCCTCCGTGCCGCGTGACCGGGAGTGGGGGTGGCGGGGAAGGCGCCGTACAAGGCGCAGTCCAGGCGTGGGGCCCAGCCAAGCTGTCATCCCGGACTGGCGGGCCTGAGGAGGCCTAAAAAGGGGGACCCGAGTACTTGGGACTGGTAGGAAGCCTGTTCCAGGCAGAAAGGCTGAGCTGCCGAGAGTCCCTGGGGCGAAGGCGCGCCCCCTGCAGGCTTAGGTGGCTAGGTCCTTAGGCCCTGAAAACTCATGCCTGGGCCCCTCCCAATTTTGGGTTTAGGGGTTCAGGAGCTTGTTAATAGGACATTCCATTAAGCCGGCCAAGGCTCCCTGGCAGCTCCGTGTAGCAGTAGGCCCCGAAGACAGGCTCAGTAGACACTGACCACGGGCAAACTGCTGAACCTCAGCTTTTCTCAGTTTCTCCAGATTCATTTACCAGTATGCCAGCCCATGGATGTTCCTCTCTTAAGATGCTTTCGTCATTGACTTCCCATGCCGTCCAGCCAGCACCCCAACATATTCAGCCACGTGTGTTGTCCCCGTGCCTCCAAGAACAGTCATGGTGTGTTGGGCTCACCCCGTGTGGGTTGCTCAGTGCTTCTCTCTCAGAGAAGCCCTATCCTGGATATTTGGCTAGAAAAGACCCTTCTGCCACGCTGTCTCTTTCCCCCAGTGAGAAAGAGGAGGAGGTATATGGAAGCCAAAACACTGAGGGCCCATAGAATACAGCAAAAAGGAAAAATTGACAGAACGCTGCTGGGTTGTGCCCAAGCCTGAGGCTAGTGGGTAGACATGCTTTCCCCGAGGCCAGTCACTGAAACCAGCATCATGGAGTTAGCAATCCCTGGGGGAATGGGTGGCCATGGCTTCCCAGCTGCAAGACCCCTGCAGCTGTTCACAGTTGCACCCTTGCTGTTGCTCAGGCCTTAGCTGGGTCCTGTGCTGTTTCTGTATTTGCTGCCTTTGCCAGGCCACTGACAGCTCCTCCTACCTGCCTGCCGTGAGGTGTATGGATGGACCGACTCCAGTCCTGCCGCAGGGACTGGTGCATGTCACATGCCTGTCCAGTCCCAGCTCTGCATTCCTTGGCCACAGTGATTAGGAACCCTGAGATGCTGAGAGATTCTGAGAAGGAAGTTCTGGCCAGTAGGAATGTTAGCCTAAAACATACTGAAAAGTACCAAGTGGAGAATGAATTCGGCACAGAACAAAACCATACGGGACATGGGGGACGGACTCTCCACACCCAGATGGAGCCACACCTGAAACCAAGTAGAATTGTACCTTTGCTATTTCTCTGAATTCATACATTTCTTATTTCTCCTCCCAGCAGTTGTTACATTTTAATTTTGTCTCATCTGACTCTTAGGAGAGCCAAGACCACTAGCTACCAACTTCTGAATGAAATTTGGGGCTTTGGGCCATATGGCCCACCAGAGTTCAATCTGTCTCTGTCTCTGTCTCTCCTGTGGTATGCAAGGAAAGGCTCTTGCCTGCTCTGGCTCTTCCCTGTCTCTTGACCAGTAATGACCTTGAGAGAGGGCTCTCTGGGCTTTTCTCTGGGTACCTAACTATAACCCTGGGCTTAGAATCTTTGTTCTCAGCTGAGGGAAGGCGAAGGAGCCATTGATCTTGCTTAGCCAGCTGGAATTTGGTGTTGCCCTCCTGCTCTTGGCTTGCACTAGTCTAAGTGGCCGTTCCTTCGGCCTAACCGGCTCTAACCACTCTGCCTTTCTGTGACTAGTCTTGAGTGGTGGATAACAGATACATTTTTATTTATTTTTTTAAACTCTTGGCTTTCCCTCTCTGGCTTGTGAGTCCCGCACAAAAGGCTCAGATGCTCTGGGCATTTCTGCAAGCACATCCAAAGGGCCACAGCTGCTACCCGCTAGCAAGCCAGGGGGTGGGAGACGTGAACACAGGAGGGGACAGGATGCAGTGTTGGGATACAGACGGTGCGCCTCCCAAAAATGTGCTGCCGCACATCTGCCCAGAGAAAAAGGGAGGCTCGGAGTCGCCAGCTTTTTGTTATTTTTACTCTTTGGTGTGAAGGGCCATCTGTGCAGGTTTGAGCTTGTCTGGAGGCAACAGGGTTGCAGATGAAATTCAAATACAGGCTTTGCAGGCTGTCATGCAGAGACTCTCTCCAGGACCGGCAGCGTTGGCTTTTTTTTGTTTTTTAAATAGCATCAGCCCGTGTCTGGATCCAGCAGCTGTGCATATGGGCCCTTCCGCCAGCACTCCAGCCACCTCAGCCGCAATCCGCTCAGCAAAGGCTCAGAAGGCCTTTTGACCATCAGGCTAAGTGGAGAGAACGGGTTGGCAGTGCCAGAGATGGAGTGGGAACAGACCTGAAGCCCCACACTCGCGCCCATGGCCCCTCACAGAAATGCCTCCGTGCACGTGCTGTTGCGGACTGGCCGCGTCATATTCCTGTGGCTCTTGCTGTTTTGTGCTGCTAGGAGTTGAACCGAGGACCCCACGCGTGCTAGGCAAGTGCAGTCTGCTGAGACTGCCTAAGCCACACCAGCTGCCCCTGAACCTGAATCTTCCTGTCACAGTCTCCTCCTCAGCACCTGGAATTACAGGCTATGCCACCGAGCCCTTCAGGATCCTAATTCGGTGGCTGACCACTGCCTGGTGCCTGCACCCCAACCCCATCCCCACGCTGTGCTGATGAAGTTTATACAGTCACTTACTACCATGTAGTCTCTTGTTGCTGGAAACTGGAAATGCTTTCTTCGGGTCTCCCCCGTGCCACTCCCTCATGGGGTTGCACTCAGCAGGAAAGGAGTCTTCTATGACATTTCAGACACCTCAGGCTGGGACCTGGGGTGAGAGGGAAGTGAAAGGTAGCCAAGTAAATCAAGTGTTAATAACAAGGATCAAGAGACTCAACATGGTCGTTTTTCCTCCTTCCCTCTTTCCTTCCTTCCTGACTTTTTTCCTTTCTGCTTCCTCCCCTCCCTCCTGCTCACCTTTTTCTCTTCCTTGATAAGGGGCCCTTGCTGGGTGTGGTAGCACGCCCTGGTCTACCTATTGAACTCTAGGGACACATAGTGAGACCTTGTCTCAAAAAAAAAAAAAAAAAAAAAAAAAAAATCATTTAGTGAGGAATAGGATTGGAGGCTCTTAAAGATATCTAGATCCCAAAGTGAGGCCCTCGCTGGGCTCCAGGCTCACATGGCACTGCCAAGCTGGGCAGACTCCCCCACCTGCCCCCTCCCCCGCCAATCAAAACAAAGAGACAAATTATTAGCGTCAACTAGGGATGCTCAGAGTAGACGACTGAAGTGCCATTGTTACGAGGATAAGGGAAATATGACTGATAAGCCCCACCTACCCTCCTTTTGTGCTTGCACGAACCTTGTTGATGGCCTGCATCTGTCTCACCCTGCAGGTTGGGTGCCCCTTGCAGCTGCCTTGGACCATGTTGAAAGTGCACACTTGGGGATCTGAAAGCACGCTTCCGATGCCTCCCCTCATCCCTAACCCTGCAAGCTCATCCTCAGATGCATTTGGTCTTCCACCATGAGACAGAATGAAAAAGGGGTGGTGGTGGCCTTCCTGCAGCACAGTACGGGGTCCGGTCCAAGGGGAACAAAGCCAACCTCTGGGTAAAGGGTTTCTTTATAGCCTCTTCCTCCTAGGAGGGTTTTACATGGCCACCCATCAGAGCAGCCAGAGGTTTTAAGCTTCGGCCTTTTGCATAGGGAGCACCATTTTGGGGAACAGCTGTGGAGTCCCTCCTGCTCCATCTCTGGTCTTGACATGCTTTAGATGGGCGAAGGATCAAGGATGACTCCAAAGATCTCAAGGAGACCGAGAAGGCTGGGCAAAGTGGGGCCCACCTGCTTGCCAGGGTGACTTCTGCCCTGTGTACTGTGTGGGCCTCACCCCCACACACCCCGGCTTCTAGAGAAATGAAACTACCTTTGCATGAGAGGAAGCAGAGACGCTCCTTGAAGTGTGATTGCAACCCCCAAACGCCCCAAACTTAGTCTTTCATCACCATCTGGAAGAACATCCCACAGGAAACAGACACCAGGCCTTTACCACGCTGACCCTGAGCTGCTTCTGCCCCTGGGACTACTGTGTCGGAACGTGTAGGCCGCTGGAGAAACCGAGGTTTGGAGCTGTCAGACAGCCAAGCCTAATGCCAGCAGAGCCAGCTCTCCCATGGAACAGTGACTTGCAGGCTCAGATGTTTGTGAAAGCAGGTGAAAGAATGTGACTGTCTTTTTCTATATTTGTGTGTGTGTGTAAGGTTTCTTTATGTAGCTCATGCTGACCTTGAATTTGCAGCCGTCCTCCTGCCTCCGCTTCAGCAGTTTTGGGATCCCAGGCAACTTGGGCTCCAAGACATTTGTATTAAATATTAGCAGTGTTCAAATATGTGTACTTCCAGGAAGAAATGTATACTTCCTTTTTTTTGGTTTTTCGAGACAGGGTTTCTCTGTGTAGCCTTGGCCATCCTGGACTCACTTTGTAGACCAGGCTGGCCTCGAACTCACAGCGATCCGCTTGCCTCTGCCTCCCGAGTGCTGGGATTAAAGGCATGCGCCACCACGCCCGGCTTACTTCCTTTTCTTTTAAAATTTTTTAAAATTTAGTTTTATGTATATGGGTAATTTTGCTTGCATGTGTGGGCGCCACATGTGCCTAGTGCAAACAGAAATCAGAAGAAGGCATCAGACCTTCTGAAACTGGAGTTAGAGACAGATGTAAGCCACCATATGGGCACTGAGAATCAAACCCAGGTTTTCTGGAGGAGAACCAGTGCTGTTAACCACTGAGCAACCTCTTGAGCTTTCCTGTTCCTTTCTTTCTTTTTTGAGGAGGAGGTGGGGAGGGTTTGAGACACGGTTTCCCTGTGTAGCCTCGACTATCCTGGACTCACTTCGTAGACCAGGCTTGCCTTGAACTCACAGAGATCCTCCTGCCTCTGCCTCCCGAGTGCTGGGATTACAGGCGTGTGCCACCAAGCCCGGCTTTCTTTCTTTTTAAAGTCTTCCCCGTCTGCTGTTTTCTTTTGTTTTTCCTTCTCTTCTCCGCCCCCCCCCCATGCCTTCCCTCCCCCTCCCCCCATTTTGTTTTGTTTTTTGAGAGACAGGGTTTCTCTGTGTGATAGCCCTGGCTGTCCTGAACTCACTCTGTAGACCAGGCTGGCCTGGAACTCAGGAGATCCACCTGCCTCTGCCTCCCGAGTGCTGGGTTTAAAGTTGTGTGCCACCATGCCTGACTCCTTCTACTGTTTTCATTTGAAAACATTCTTTTCTGAGGATGAAGTCTCACAGTCTTCTTTAAAGTCTTAAGAGATTTTCCTGCTTTAGTCTCCTCCAAGGTGCTGCTAAGGTTCTGAGTGTGTGACATTCCAGAGTGTGTTTTTGGTTTTTTTTTTGTTTTTTTTGGTTCCGGGTGTGTGACACTCCAGAGTGTGTTTTTTTGAGAGCCATGGTATCAGGACCACTTGTTTGTTTTAAGAAGACATGTACCATGTGATGCTGGACAGCATGGCACCTGAGGCCACATATGGAGTAGAGTTGGGCTAGTTCTGAGGAGATGCTAGCACCTTTGCACAATGCTTCCAGGGCTGTCAGGAGCTAGGAAGCCATGTCTGAACGCCAACTCTTTCATTTTTTTAAAAAAAGATTTATTTTATTATTATTTATACAGTGTTGTCTGCTTGTTTACCTGCAGGCCAGAAGAGGGCACCAGGTTACATTATAGACGGTTGTGAGCCACCATGTGGTTGCTGGGAATTGAACTCAGGACCTTTGGAAGAACAGGCGGTAGGTGTTCTTAACCACTGAACCATCTCTCCAGCCCCAACTCTCTCATTTTTTAAATTTCAGGATTCTGTAGCCTGGGTCTTTTGTTGGTTGTAAATGGTTGAAAGGTGGCTTAAAACCCCTTAGCAACTCTGACCCCAGCCGCGCTGCTCTGTACAGCCTGGAGGAGCAACATCAAACGCAGGACTTGAGAGAGCCTGGGAAGGTACTTAGAGTGACACAGAACTTTCTGGATGGCTGTGTGAGTGCTGACATGTACTAACTTGAATAGTTCCTCATATCTCGGCCCTGAAGCATATGGCTTGTTTGTCTGGCGGTGCAGTGCAGACTGGGCGCCTGCATCTCACCTGACATTAGGGTCATGGAGGAGCGGCTGCTTGGCTGGGTTCCCTCCGTTCTTGCTTTTCGGTCTTCATGAGAGAAGACAGTCTGTGGAATAAGAACCCATCCATCTATCTGCCCATCCATTTGGAAGCAAATTTTTAATGAGCACCTATTTGTGCCAGAGTGGGCAAAAGAAATTAACCGGCAGATGATCACTAAAAAGTGAAAGCAAAAGGGAATTTTATTTAATCTATTGAGACAGAGTCTTATTGCCTTGAATACCTGAGCTTAAGAAATCCTCCTGCCTCAGCCTCCTAAGTAGATGGGACAATAAAGGCCTCCGTATATGCCTCCATACATATTTTAAACTACGTAGATGTGACACAATAGAATGAAACAGCCTTGCAGAAAAACAGCAAGCTGGCATGGTGGCTCACGCCTTTACTCCCAGCATTCAGTATACAGAGGCAGGTGGATCTCTGTGAGTTCAAGGCCAGTCTGGTCTACAAAGAGTTCTAGGATAGCTGGGGCTGCACAGAGGAAACTGTCTCAAAAACCAACCAACCAACCAACCAACCAACCAACCAACAAAAAACACAGCAAATACTTTCCTTTATTCAGAATGAAATTTTGGGTCAAGGCAAAACTTTTTTGGTGTTTATTTTTTGAGGCATTGTATCTATCATCTATTTATCTATCTATCTGTAGCTAGCCTGCGACTTGCTGTGGTAGACCAGGCTGGGCTCAAATTCAAAGTGACACCCTTATCTCTGCCCCACTAGTGCTGGGATTAAAGGTGTGTGCCATTATACCTGTCCAAGGTAACATCAACACTGCTAAAATAGCATTTCTGAAGGAATTGACACTTTTTTGTTTGGTTGGTTGTGGTTTTTTTGTTGTTGCTGTTTCTTTTTTTCCAAGACAGGATTTCTCTGTGTATCCTTGGCTGTCCTGGACTCACTTTGTAGACCAGGCTGGCCTCCAACTCACAGAGATCCGCCTGCCTCTGCTGGGACTAAAGGTGTGAGCCACCACACCCTGCTTCAGATTGGCACTCTCTTTATTTTCCATGTTTATCATATCCTAACTTGTAGTGGGGGACACTTTATTATGGCAATCAGAGTAAAGACCAATAAAGGCAAATAATAGGGATTTTATTTTTATTTACTTAGGTCCTTTGAGGCTTAGCTCTAGCTAAGGCTGACCTCAAAGTGAGGCTCTTTTTGCCTCTTGGGTGCTGGAGTTATTGGCATGCACCCCCACACCCAACAACATGTTAAGAATTTTAATGGGAAGAGAAGTAGGCAATTTGATGTTCAGGGAAAAAATGTGAGGAGGTGGGAGTGTTCCTTCCACCCTGGCTAAGAGTACACACTGGGGTAATTTGGGGAAGGTGCAGGAACTTGTGTTCTTTGGTGTGGCAATCCCTACTCAGGCCTCTGGTTCAGAGGCAGTAAGCATGAATCACTTCAGGAAGGGGCAGGGCCAGATCCTAGCACAAGGTGTCTGCTTCTAGAGCCCAGTGGAAACATTCTCTTAGTGGAAGTCTGAAAAGGGGTAGGCTCACACAGGCAGCAAGGTGCAAAGCTGACCTGGGAAGGTGAGCAGGCAGATGTGCAGGGCAGAAATTCCTCTAGTAGGTAAGTGATGCAGGCTGGGCTGGGCTAGAAATCAATGAACCTAGGAGGATGAGGCCGGAGGATTATGGGCTAGCCTGGGGTATATAGTAAGACACACACAGATAGCCCCATTTTGGAGGGAAAGGTAGATTAGTGCTAGAGTGACGGTGCACACCTGCAAGTCTAGCTACTTGGGAGGCAGAGGCAGGAAGGTCACGACTTCCAGGCCATCCTGAGCAATGACCAAGGTCAAAGTTAAAGGGGGACAGGCCTGGGATGTGGCTCAGTGGGTAAAGCAGTTGACATGCAAGTGTGAGGACCTGGGTTTGGAACCCCAGAGGCAAAACAAAGCACACATCTGTAACCCCAGCTCTCCTACAGGGAGGCAGAGCGTCCTTGGAAGTTTGTGGACCAGCTAGCCCAGAGCAGGCGGCAGTGAACAAGAGACTATATCTCGAGGAAGAAGATGAGGACTGACACCCAAGGCTGTCCTCTGGCCTCCACATTTGCTCTGTGGTACACATTCCCATACTTATACACGAGCACAGAGACACAAGATTAGAAAAAATTAGAAAGGGAAAAGTAACCATAAGCACTTGTCAGCTGGGCGTGGTGGCGCACACCTTTAATCCCAGCACTTGGGAGGCAGAGGCGGGTGGATCTCTATGAGTTCGAGGCTAGCCTGGTCTACAAATCGAGTCCAGGACAGCCAAGGCTACACAGAGAAACTGTCTCCAAAAACAAAACAAAATAAAAAACAAAACCATTAAGTATGTGTATAGCGTTTGTAACACCCTAAGACCAAAATCAAATTAGATGGGGCCTGAAGTTCTCAAAATAAGACGGATCAGCAGATTGATTCCTGCAACCCAAATGGTAGAAGGGGAGAACTGACTCTCAGAGGTGGTGTTTTGACCTTCTCATGCTCAGTGTGGTGTGTACACACACACACACACATACACACACACACGGAAATAAATATAGTAAGTGTGGGAGCTGTTGGCTTTTAGATGCCCCGTGCCGCAGAACCGTAACTGAGCCATGTCTCTCTGTGTGCCTGCAGACCTGCTCTGAGCATGCCAGTCACCCTGTCCCTCTGTGCGCCTGCAGACCTGCTCTGAGCATGCCAGTTACCCTGTCCCTCTCTACTGACCCCAGCTTCCTGCCGCTCAGGCACCACACCCATCTTCAGTTTCATCTACCCGTCTCTGTCACTTTTTTTTTTTCTCATCTTCCTGCACCCCATGCTAGGAACAGTTTTTGCAGACTGCCAGAAAGAATTCAACAGCCCCATCCAGCCTGGCATGGTGGGGCACATCTGTAGTCCCAATAGGAGAAGCTGAGGCAGGAACGTTGCTGGTTTCCGGCCAGCATGGAGTACACAGCAGAGCTGTGTCAAAAGACAAAGCTCCAACAGCAACAAGAACTGCTCCATCCCTGTCCCTGGAGGTCACCCTGGTCCTTGCTGCTGCTCACCTGTCACTGGTAGGTCTTTTCTACTCTCCAGAGGGTGGTGCCTGTCGTACAGTAGAGGCTCCTCCACCACACCCCGCACCCTGCCCCCCGGGAGGGTACCATCAAAGTGGGAAAAGCCGGCATTAGACTGGGCCGGTGTGGTGCTGCACATTTTAGAATTGGGATTGATCAGAAAAATGTCTTAACAGGGCAGTTTATTTAATAAGAGACAGCATTGTCCTCCCCATCCAAGGCTCCTTAGCAACAGTACCAGGTAAGCAAGTGAAACTGAGCACATTAGAGTTTTCTGGAGTTAAATTTGGAATTAGGACAAGGTAGGGAAAAAAAATCTATGCTCATTGAATAGAAAATGCAATTGTCTGTCAGCGCAGGAACTGAGTGTCTGCAGCAAATTATATTTAGGACTCTATTGTCGCGGGCAGATTAGCTAATGCTTAGTTTTAAGTGTGGGCTTCTAATGCTGTTACTCCTGGTTAACTCTGCCTGGTAGGTAACCTTGTGGAACAAATGACTGCATTGCTTGAATAACATATTTGATCAAATAGGACAATTCTTTCAAAAATTGAGTTCTCTGTGGCAATTTGAGACCTGTAATCAGCAAATTAGATGATTACAGCAGGGATAAAAATAGTCTTCTAACAATGTCCAAGGTATAAATGTGATTTGAATTTCAAACTGCTGAGCATGTGGTAGGAAAATGTATGGTTGGGTAAATAGGACGAGGCTTTATCAGATCTGACTTCCCTTGCATCCCTGCTCTGAGCTAGCGCCTAATTTTGTCCAAATATCCTACTACGCAGCTGAGTTAGAGGCAAGAGGTGGATCAGGCACCGTGGTCGTGTCTTAAAGGGCTCGCAGCACCTGTCTGCCTCAGAAACAGTCCACATGACCTTAGTATCACTCATCTATCCATCCACTCGGTATGAAATGACCTCTACCAGACAGTAAGCTGCCTAAGTACCACCTGGGGAAGATAGCAGGGGAAAACATTCTGTGCCAACAGCTTGGGACTAGTGTTTTAGGCAGTGCTCAGAGAAATGACAGACTGATACACAGCTGAGAAGAGACGGTGTGTGCTGGGCCAGTAAGCTACCGTGCCCCGAGGCAAGGGTCACGCTATTACTGCTCTCGATTATTCGGGCCATCTCACCTCGGTGGCTTTCCTGATGGTCACCTGGCCTTAGCTGCTTTTAGCTGAATGGCAGAACAGAAAGAACATTTTAAACAGGGCTATAGAACCAAGCCACAAGCGGCCACTTCAGCCACAGTCACCAGAACATAGGAGAAGCCCAGGATTTTCTGATGGAGCCATGGGAATTGCCAAATACTAGGGATTTTATTCACTCACGAAGAATTGTCCTTTGTTAACACAGATGATGGATTTGACATCCCGTGCTAGGCATGCTGGGGCACACCTACAGTGCCGCCATTAGAGACAGGACTGTTTGAGGCAGTATGGGCCACACAGGGACTGTATTAACAAATCACAAACACAGCTGCTTTTTTGTATATTGTTAATATAGGGTCTTTATTTATTATGTTGCCCAGATACTCCTGGACTTTCCTGCCTCAACATTCTGGGTGCTAGGACTACAGATCTGGGTCCCCATGCCTGGAAGCCACTGCTTTTTAAGACAAGAGTGTCTTGCTCAAGACTTAAAAATAACTAGCTAGCCAGGTGTGGCCGTGCAGGCCTTTAATTAATCCTAGCACCCTGGAGGCAGAGGCAGGTAGATCTCTATGAGTTCCAGGACAGCTAGGGCTGTTAACACAGAGAAACTCTGATTTGATTAAAACAAACACAACAAAACCAAAACTAGTTAGGAATGGTTTCTGAATAAATGCCACTAGGTGTACACGTGTTTAAATAGTTTTATCTGTATGACTGTTTTACCTGCATGTATGCCTGTGTACCACTTGCATGCAGTACTGAAGGACGCTGGAAACTGGAAGAGCAGCCAGCGCTATTAACCACTGAGCCATCCATCCCTCTAGCCCTATGTGTAGGTTTCTGGTACACTTACTAGGAAGACTATTAAAACTTCAGAACTGTAAAAGCAATGCCAGAGAAATAGAATAGCTCCACCTTTGTATAAATACAATATAAACCTAAAATGGCTGCCTTCCATTTTATAGTTTTTGAAAACCAGGTTCAAATACAAGTTGAAAAAAGTGGCATTTAATTGTCATCTTCCCCCCCCCCCCCGTGTATATGCACATTGTGAAATACAACGGCCAACAAAGGTGACAGAAGTGTACACACAAGGTCTCAAGGGAACAGTGGCCCTGGGTGATTCCACAGCCCATCAGGAAATAAACTGCAGTCGATGTGCTGACCTTCACCTATGTCACTTAGCTTCACCCCGCCCTCCCTGTTGTCGTTTGAGACAGGGCCTTTCTAAGCGGCCTAGGGCGTCCTAGAATTTTGGATTCTCCCAGGTTCACTTTCTTCTTAGAAGCAGTTTCAGACCATGTTGCTTAAACAAAATCTGTTGTCTTCTTCAGACCTGGGTAACTAGTCTGGAGAGCGTCACACTAATGAGACTCCCAGGCTGCATGGCCAGTGTGCACAGCATTGTGAGAAGAGCCTTGCAGAAGCCTAGGCTGCGTAGCAAGCCCTAAGCCAGCATGGACTGCATTGCAAGACGTGTCAAAAACGATAAAACCAAGCAAACTTGGCAGACTCTGAAGGCTTCTATTACCAAATAGAATAAAAAGAGTTGCTTCAAAGATAGTTATTATCTTTATTAAAAATTGATAGACATAGCAGCACTTACAAAAGTTCATGAAAGGCAGGACATGCTGTCAGCGGACAGTGGGGACTGGTAGCCCAACCCAGGCTGTGGGCTCTGCATCCCATGCTTGCTCACAACCATTACCCGCTCTATGCAGCAGCAGCCTGTAACACCCGAGCAGAGGCCAGCGGCGACTGCGGCCTCCTCATTTCAAGCTTTTGTCATCTGAGTGAAGAGTCCAGTGAGTCAAGTAGCACCCTCCTTAGCAGCTTCTGGAGCACGCAGTGGTGTTCTGGAGGTGGCTGGTGCACTCGACCCTGCGGTAAAACACCTAGTATTCAATAAAAGCACTTCCATCAGCGGTATTTTGTAGGCCCCTGCTGCTCTGCCGCCTTTCTGCAGAGCACCTGCAGGGCTCCCGACCTCCAAGGCAGCACAAGGAGCTCCAGGCAGCTGCTTCCACACCACTGTCTCGGGAGGTGACGGCAGGTTTGGTCATTCTGTGTCCTGCTCACTGCTCTGCTTCTTACTGCTGTGTGGGGGTGTCAGGACCCCACTAGGAGGAGGAGAAATCCTGTTTTGTTCTGACAATATGGCTTTCTTTGCTTGGGCTTTGTCCTACATAGGAATAAAAGGGGAAAGAAAGTGTCATTTCATTTGCTGTATGTTTCTAATATGGAGGTGAGAGGGGAAAAAAAGCAAAATCCTAAAGTTCAGCACAGTGGCAAATTTGTGATCCTACCATTTGGGAGCAGAGGTCAAAGACGTTGAGTTCTAGGTCTGCCTGGGATACACCTAGTCAGACCTGGCTCAGTAAACAACCCTTCCATCTAAAGTCTATGATCTGCAGATACTGAGACACAGTGTCTATGGATCAGAAACATTCTTTTTTAAAAGGTGTACTCAGTGTTCTGCCTACATGTACACCTGCAAGCCAAGAGGGCATCAGATCACAGCCTGGTTGTGAGCTACCGGGTAGTTGCTGGGAACTGAAATCAGGATCTTTGGAAGAGCAGTCAATGTTCTTAACCCCTGAGCCATCTCTCTAGGCCCCCCAGACACATTCTTAATGGAATTAGAACTGACTTTTCCTCGACTCCCTGGAGAAAAGTGAGGTTTAGGCAACATTGGTCAAGCACTTGTCTGATGGGAGCAAAGGCAGTACTGACCAGCAAATCCAAGCTGTTGGTGTGGGTCTGGATGTTGTGGGAGTCTTCCATGGGAACTCCCCGGAAGTGCTTGAGCTTGGAACTCCCCATCTCCCGGATGACCATGGCAAACGGAACCATCCATTTGACACACTTCTCTATGTCGCACCACTGATACCCTGCAAGTAAAGGCGTCAGAGGCTCAGTCTGCAGTTGACAGCTGGCTTCTAGGTTGAGGACACCTTGTCCGTGTGGGCTCACAGGAAACAACCTACCTGAAACCTTCTGAGTCAGCTCTAACGAGGAGAAGTGATACAAGGCAGACGCAGCGAGGACACCATAGGGAAACTCTAAGCAGCCAACATCCAGGACACACAGATCTAGAAGCTAAGGGCCAACAGGAGCACTAAGACGGAGGCCACATGAAGCTTCTAGAAGCCCCCGGTGAACTGTGGCACCCCCCCCCCAACAATGGGGAAGCAGAAGCGCACGTACCTCTGCGATCTGCACAAAGACCTGCTGTGGGTACTGAGGCATCAGCACTTCGCTCGTGTCATTGACATAGGCCACTTGGAGGTAAACGTTCAGCCAGGACACAGTGGTCAGAGGGCTCAAACGCCACTTAAGGGCCTGAAAGGAAAGACAGGACAGTTGTGCAAAGGTCTCTGCCACCACATGTCTAACTGGAGAAGACCCACTGGGCACACCCACACTCGCACAGGACAGATAGGTATGTGCTTAACACCCAGCCGAAGAGTATCTCTCTCATGGGGGGGGGGGGGGGGGGGGAGGGGAAGACAGAGGGAGAGGGAGGGAGGGAGGGAGAGAGAGAGAGAGAGAGAGATTAATGTGTAACCTGCCTTCATCATCATTAATTCCATGGTAAGAATTTCATCTCCAGAGCAAGCGCCATCTGTAACATAAGCAAACTGATGCAACTTTGGAGGGTAGATTTCCTAAAAGGGAACAGAAGGGAGATGCTATTAGATAGAAAGCGTTCTTGGCAATTTCAGATTAGTATGTGCATCCAACATGACTCTAGCACTACTGACATGGAAGGAGGATAACGCTCAAAGGCTTAACACAGGTTTACTTCAGCAACCCAGACATGCTACAAAGGAGTGAAACTGGCTGTGGCAGCCTTTGACCCCAGCTCTCCAGAGGCAGACACTGCCAGATCCCGGAGTTCTAAGAAAAGCTAGAGCTACAGAGAGAGCCTGTCTCAAAGAAAGGGGAAACTCCACGAATAAATGGACCGTGGCAAAAATAGAAACTTAAGATTGTTTTAATTCACTCTATGCTCCATAATCATACCAACACCAATCTTTTTGTGTGATGTTTTTAGAGGGATTTGCATGTGGCCATGCTGGAAAACTCCTCATCGTCCTACCTCAGCTGCCCGAGTGCTCAGACCACAGGTGGAAACCACTGTGCCACAATGTCAATCTTTTCAGTCCCAAATTCAGTTATGCATAAAGTAGCTACATTAATCTAAATGGTCTATGGTACTGGCTTCTTATCTTCGTCCTTGGTTGCTTTATGTCCGACTCCCCCCCCGACCCTCTCCCTGCCCCAATGTCCATTAACTTCAGAAGCCTTGGAGTTAGGAAAATTCAAAATACATATGACCAACAGCTGACTGAAGGGGCAGAATTTAAGAAATAATGCTTATTAAAATAAAGGACATTGGGGAGTTGTTTACCTCAAGTTTAGAAGCAATAAATAAGGCTGAAATCCCAATAAGCTGTAAAAGCGTTTTTATGATATTCTGCTGTGACGCCATGTAGCGATCGAAGAAGTCCTGTGCCAAGTAGAACGTCTCCCTGTGGAGCTTGTAGACCTCACACACCTGGAAGAGGGTTCCATGTTAGAACAGCTGCTCCAGGGGCGGCAGAAGCTGACCTGCCTGAGTTTTGACACACTGAGAATGCTAGCCGCTGTTGTGAAAGGCTGCCCCCTACCTGAGCACAGCCCAGCGAGACCCGGGAGCTGTGCCGTGTGACCTCAACTGTCACAGCAAGAGTGGAGCAGACAGATCAAAGCCACACTTTAATGGAGAACACCCCCATGCCACAAAGCTTAGGTTCTCAAAGGACACAACCTCCTTTACAAGTTTCATTGTGACTCAGAAAAAGAACTATATATTCCTCTTAGCTGAGCAATATCAGTTACATTTCCTTTTAAATTCTTTTTTGAGACATAGTCTCAAACTACGTAGCTCTGGCTAGAAATGGAACTTGCTGTGTAGACCAGACTGGCCTTGAACTCAAAGCTCCACCTGTCTTTGCCTCCCAAGTGCTGGAATTAAGAGTGTGTGCCACTATGCTTGGCAGCTTTTATTTATTTCTTTTTTTGCAGTGGTGGGGATGCAGTCACAGGATCACAGGTTTGTGCCACGACACTTGGTATATTTGGTGTTTCCAGTCTGTACAGCTCTGCACATAGAGCCTGGCAGACATGGGAGTCAAGCCGTGCTCAGTGCTCACTTGCTACCTACCCAGGACCAGCACAGTGACGTGACTCTAGCTGATGCCCTCTTTTGACCTCTGTGAGCATCCACGTACAAGTGGCACACACAGAGATACATAAGCAACAGAAAACCCCACTTGTGGTGGTATACAGATAAATTCCACTACTTGGGGAGGTTAAAGGGTAAGTTTAAAGTTACCTCTGACTACATAGTAAGTTCAAGGCCAGCCTGGGCTACACGAGAGCCTGTCTGAAATAAAACAGGAGCTAACATTTAAGCTACTTGTCTTGATTCGGGCGCCTGAAGGGGCATGTCAGCAAAGAATTACTCTAGGCCTGGTGCCACCAGGGTGCATATAAACTAGGGACCCTGGCTTTCCAAAGGGCAGATGTCCCCACTCATTCGGGCTACTCACACCCTTCCCCATACACACACTTTCTGAAGGTGAACCTGCCGAGATGATTCTTGCATCCCTCAGCACCATGAGTCATCCACAGTTCACCCCCAGTAAGGAGTGCACCACTCATCAGACCTCCCTTTTTTCCTGGCAGTGCTGGAGACTGCAGGTCGGGTCTCATGCACGCCAGAGCATTGTGCTGACCACAGCTACAGCCTCGGCCTCTAAATTTCATTAGAAAAAAAAAAGTTTAATTATGATCTTGCTAGTTTGTCATACTTCTTAAAAATCTGGAATGTGTTTTGTTTTTTCAAGACTGGGTTTCTGTGTAACAGCCTTGGCTGTCCTGGACTCATTTTGTAGACCAGGCTGGCCTCGAACGCTCATCTGCCTCCCTCCTGAGTGCTGAGATTAAGGGCGTGCACCACCATGGCTGGCCACTTTTGTTTGTTTCTTAAGCTGCTTGGAATGGAGGCCAGGAAGGCCTAGAGTAAGTTGGCAAGCTCCACTCTAGCAGTTGCTTATTGATCGAATGCCGCTCAGAAGTAGGGAAATGAATCTCAATAAGATTAGATCAAGACAGCCTGTTAAGAAATCTTTCTGAGCCGGGCGTGGTGGCGCACGCCTTTAATCCCAGCACTCGGGAGGCAGAGGCAGGCGGATCGCTGTGAGTTCGAGGTTAGCCTGGTCTACAAAGTGAGTCCAGGATGGCCAAGGCTACACAGAGAAACCCTCTCGAAAAACCACAAAAAAAAAAAAAAAGGAAATCTTTCTGGTGCTGGATGGTAGTGGTGGTGGCAGACGCCTTTGATCTCAGGATTTGGGAAGCAGAGGCAGGTAGATCTCTGAGTTCGAGGCCAATCTAGTCTACAGAGTGAGTCCAGGAAGTCAAGGCTACACAGAGAAACCCTGTCTCAAAAACCAAACAAGGCACATATGAGATCTGACTGCCGCCGCCGCAGATAACCTGTTGATATATGCCTACAAATAATAACAGTGACCACTGCACATCTGGTACGTGCCTTCCAGTAGACATCTTTAAAAACAATTATAAATAAATACATCTAGCTCAAATTATAAATATTAATTTGTAAATATTAATACTTACCATCTATTAGAAAGACACATCTTTGTAACTACTCGTACTTAGACAGGAAAAACAATTGAGATGCCAACCTTAAAATGTCTAAGGTACAAAATGATTTTAGAAATCCTACCACAGTACCTATACCAGGCAGCTCCTGAATGTGGTAATGCAACTGAGCAGAGAGACGCAGCAAAGGCGA
Source organism: Acomys russatus (assembly GCF_903995435.1). NCBI lineage: Eukaryota > Metazoa > Chordata > Mammalia > Rodentia > Muridae > Acomys > Acomys russatus. Next base: position 579,407 of record NC_067155.1, on the reverse strand, counting down.
TGCTCTCGTGGCTGGACACTGAAGCTCACCTCCATTAGCCAATCCAGGAGAACTGCTCGCATCCTCGCCTGCAGGAGGGGATGGCGCTGCAGAAAGTGCTCATCTCTTAGGTAAGTCTTTTCCTTGTTTAACATGATCCTCCAGACCTCTTCTCTGTTGCCCCAGCTGTAAAAAGAAAGCACAAGAAACACAAAAACCCCTCAGATTCTGTCAGTCTGCATCCACACTCACGTGGACCAGAAGGACAAGTGACACCCAGGAGCCATGGATCCAAATCAACACCTACTTCAAGACGGGAAGTGGGGAGGCTCTGGGCGGTCTGATTTTGCGAGGCTGAAGTGTCGTCTTGGGGTACTCAAGCTCATCGTCCTCTTTGTTAGGGGTGGGAATGAAAGAGCAGGGGTCCGTGCATACCGAACTATCATCCCAAGGCTGCCAACAGAACACAAGGCAGTGTGTTGGGGGCAAACCAGCAACTTGTCCATTCGTGGACTGGTAGTAGGTTACCTGGCCTCAGCATGCTGGCCTTGGGTAAGATGGAGGTGCCGTGAATAAACAGAGCCACAGGCGTGCCTTAAAGCTTCCTTGTCGCTTCTGTAACTAACTCAGGAAAAGTGCACATCAAATGAAGTATTTGGGTGGCCAAGTGGACACAAGAGAGGCCGGCTTATAGTACAAGACTGGCCATATATATGGAACAGGGACCTTCGGTTCTCCTTAACTTAAAACAAATCACTACCTCATTAGAGCCAAGTCAAACTGTGATCACAGGTCAAACCAATGAGTCTGTAGGGATGATTTCATATCCTATTAAAAAGCTCATGTTTTTGGCACACACCTTTAATGCCAGCACTCAGGAGACAGAGGCAGGCGGATCGCTGTGAGTTCAAGGCCAGCCTGGTCTACAAAGGGAGTCCAGGACAGCCAAGGCTACACAGAGAAACCCTGTCTCAAAAAAGAAACAAAAAACAAAACAAAACAAAAAACAAGCTCATACTTTTATCTTTGAAAACGAGACCAGGGGTGAGAGAGATGACATAGAGGTTTAGAATACTGGCTGCTCTTGCAGAAGACCTGCATTTGGTTCCTGGCATCCACATGGGAGCTTATAACTCTTGTAACCACAGTTCCAGAAGATTCAATACCTTCTTCTGGCCTTAGCAGGCACCAGAGTAAGCACACGGGGCAGACAGACACATAAGCCAAACATTCACATAAAAGTAAGCCAATCTTAACCGGCCGTGGTGGCGCACGCCTTTGATCCCAGCACTCAGGAGGCAGAGGCAGACCAATCTTTGTGAGTTCAAGGCGAGCCTGGTCTACAAAGAGAGTCCAGGACAAGGCTGTTACACAGAGAAACCCTGTCTTGAGGGAAGAACAAAAAGCTAATCTTTAAAAAAAAGAGAGAACAGAGGTATTAAGTAACGACTCTGCTAGCGTAGATGTCCCTGAGTCTATGACTTGCATCACTTTATGTGCTGAGTCATTCATTTGTTCACAGGGTCTTGCCTGTGTAGTCCAGGTTGGTCTAACTCACGATCCCCCTGCCTCACCTCTTAAATGCTGATTCTAACAGTACACCATGGACCGGAAGACAAAACAGGTATGTCTGGGGTGTCCACCTGACTCGAATGCCCTCTGGAAGCTCTTGCAGCACCCAGGCCACTTCCAGAGGAAGCTCAGATTCCCAGCCAGCGGGAAGAGCAGAGCCGTGTAAAGCTCCTCTCTGCTGAGTGTAGAGAGAATCGGGCATGCAAATTACTCACAGCAGCTCCCGCCAGCTGTGCAAGAAAGGCAGCTTCCTTTCAGTTCTGGCTTTGCGTGTTTGGTATGGCATCACCGGCCCTGACTCAGAAGGTTCACATTACTACTATAGAAGTTGTCCTTCATTCAAGAATGAGTCTCTGACGGTACAAGCTAGGTGCCACCCTCCACGGCCAGATGGCTCGAACATCTGGGGACAGGCCTTTAGAGATAAACTTGGTAGTTAACACCCCGCAGTTCATAGACAAATTAGGGAAGCCTTCAGCAGGCAAATGGGCTCCAAAGTTGGCTCTTTTAGAAGCCAGTGGATAAGGCAGAAAAAGTCTGGTTTTGAGTGTATATCAAGTTTCACAAGATGGCAAATCGGCCTGACTTTGAGATCAACTCCAACTATGGCTCACCACCTTTTATCTTACACCAGGTTTTTTTGTTTGTTTGTTTGTTTTCCTTATTCAGAGCAAGTAGAGAAACGACTGACTAGTATTCAGCTTGAAATAAGAAAAGTTATGCCTTATTGGGTAGGGTGGCTCGTGCATTTAATCTCAGCACTCAGGAGGCAGGCAGTCTTTGAGTTGGAGGCCAGCCTGGTAGATAGGGAGCTCCAGGCCATCCAAGGCTACATAGAGGGAGCCTGTCTTAAAAAAAAAAAAAAAAATCAACAAACAAACAAACAATAACAACAACAAAAAACAAAGCCAAATACAACAGATTTTGTGGGAAAAAAAAGTAAATAAGGAAATGGACATGTAAAATAGATTTTGTGAAACAGGGTGCTTTTTTTGTTTGGAGTAACTCAGGAGGTAGTATGGGCACGTCTCATCCCAGTATTCTGGAGACCGAGTCAGGAAGAGTTCAGTGAGTTTGAGGTCAGCCTGGGTTACATGTAAGGACCTTGTCTCAAAAACAAAAACAGCAGCTGGAGGTAAGAACCAAAGATCTTTGTGGGCTTTTGGTGTCACTGAATTTAATATAACTATTCTCACTAGCCCAAAGTTGTTGCACTGAACTAAACTCAAACAATTCCACAGAAAAATTCTATTCATTTAAATACAAGAACCTAGGTAGTGGCACATCACGGCTGGAAAGGAAGGCATTCTTCAGAACCAGCTGCCTCCCCCTGCTCTACAAAGTCACTGCTAACCTCTGTGAGAGAAGAGAGATGAGGTCAACAGAACACTGCTCCTGCTCAGCTTTATCTGTGATGAAGGCCGAAGGTCTCACCAGCCACCTTGGAGATAGGCTGCTTGGCCCACTGGAGCCATAACTATAGTCTCCAGCCATTTCTGGAGGCAAAGAGATAATACAAGCTCTCTCTGCAAGGATCTTCTGATATTACGGTACCATGCTGCATTCGAAAGATCTGGCAGGCACTACCCAGGAGGGACAGAAGAAAGAAATGGAGTGGCTAGTGAAATTCTGGCTCAGACACGACAGACTCTTGCTAAGGCCATGTGAAGCCCAGACAAAGGTGACCAGTGCAGTTACCTGATGGCAGAACATTCTGGCTTACAAGGTTTTGATTTTTTTCTTTTGGTTTTCTGAGACAGGGTTTCTCTGTGTTAGCCTTGGCTGTCCTGGACTCGCTTTGTAGACCAGGCTGGCCTCGAACTCACAATGATCCGCTTGCCTCTGACTCCCGAGTGCTGGGATTAAAGGCATGCGCCACCACTACTGCCCAGCTCAAAGTTTTGATTTTTATTTGGTTTCTGTTGTTTTGTTTTTCCAGACAGGGTTTTCTCCGTGTAGCCTTGGCTATCCTGGAACTTACTCTGTAGACCAAGTTGGCCTTGAACTCACAGAGATACACCCCGCCTCTGGGATCAAAGGCATGCGCCACCACCGCAGGGCTTGGTTTTTATTTTTGTTACAGGGTCGCACTATATGGTCTGGGACTCAGGTCGCCTGCCTTCTGAGACTAAAGGACTGTACCATCCTGCTTGGCAAAAGAAAAGCTTGGAATATGACCTAAAAGGATATTTGACATCAGAAAAGCCACAAGTATGGATGAAGGAGTAGCTGGGAGTGCTATGCCCCGAGTACTAGCCTTAGGCTACCGAACTTGAGGCCCAGCTCTGCTCTGGACTTGCCAAGGGCTCTGGGGTTGCCTTCTGAGTCTCAGTTTCCTCCTGGGCTTAGAGAGTAGCACACTAGATGATGCCTACTCGGTCCCTCCAGGTATCAGTACCTGAAACCTCATAGGTGCCACTCAGGAAAACAGAAACCCTTCCCACAGCCCCAGGCCCAACAGAGACCAGGCCTCTCTGACAGGCTCCCGAGATTCAGCCATGTGGCCTGTGGCTCTGGTTTGGGAAGGCTTGGAAGAAAGAAAGCATGGAACTCCAGAGGCAGGACTCTCTGTAGGCCAGCAGACCTACCTGACTGCTATTATCCTGGCTTTTCACAGTCTTGTCAATCTTGGCAATTTCTTCATCTGGATCTTGCAAAAACTAACAAAAACAAAAACAAAAATCCCAATCCACCAAGGAACACATGGTGCGACCCAGAGACAAAAACACGCAGAGAAAAGGGGGGAAAAGTTTGTTGGGTTCTAAATGGGACACTCAACTAAAGGAAACCTCCCCCCTCAACTAACTCTCTTTGCTAGTAGGTGGGAAGTCCCAAATTTGGTACCCAGGTAGATGGAATGGGGGGGGGGTCCCTTCCCAACCTGTATCCTTTGTACTCACAACGGCCACATTTGCCTTCCTTTTCCTGGAGCGAACTGAGAAGTCGGGGCCACCTTCTTCTTTCATGTTGCTGTGGTCCTTGGCATCTCTATGAAGGCATGGTGTCACGGAGGTGCTGCTCCCCCCCCCCAAAAAATCTCAGACCGCCCCTCCCCCACCACTACTCACCCTTCCCCTCCCGCAGCAGCGAGGCCACTCACCTTTCCTTCCTTTCCCTTGGCATGGCTCAGGGCTAGGGCTCGGAACTCAGACCTGGGGGTACACCAAGCAGGCAACGTGGTGAACTCGGCGGCCCAAGCCCTCCCGTCCGTCCGTCCCGGGCACCCCTCCCCCCTCCCTCGCGGGCGGTGGTGGCGGCGGCGGGAGCCTCCCGGGCCCGGAGGCCGGCCGGGAAAATGGCCGATGGGCCGGGGTGGCTTGTCACCCGCCGCGCCGCCGGCAGCCTGCGACCCTGGGTCCGAACCTGAGGTTGGGGGATGGAGGCCCAGACGCCCTTCGAGAAGAGCCCCCCTCTCCTCCTCCTCCCCGGTCCATCACCGTCCTCGGGGCCGGGGCTGCCTCAGTTTCCCACTTCTACACTTCACCCTGACCCGTCTCTCACAGCCACTCCGGCCGGGGCACCCCGAGTGGGATACCTCAGGGGACCCGGTGACCCGGCCTCGCCCCACCCCCACCCGGGCCCGGTCCGGACTGACCCTGTCCGGACACTCGGGGAGTCGCGGGAGTCCAGGCAGCCCGTACCCGAAGCTGTGTCCGCCGCAGGCAGGCGCGCTCGAGCGGGCAGGAGGCCGACGGCTGGCGGGAAGCAGGAGGCGGGAGGCGGCGGCCGAGCGCGCGGCGCTGGCGGGATCCGCGCCTGCCCCCTACACCGCGTTGCTGGCTGCCGAGCCGGCTGCTCCTGCGCCCGGCTTCGAGCGGGACATTTAAAAATCCCAGCGCGCGGCACCGGCCCCGGCCCGCCCTCGCGCCCCGCCCCGCGGGCTGCGAGCCCCTCAGCTGCCGCCGCACACCCGGGGGCCCGCCCCGTCGCCGCGCGGGCCAGCGAGGTGCTCCGGAGGGGGCGGGGCCCTCCGTGGGCGTGGCCCACGATGTGGGCGTGTTCCGCGGAGAAGAGGCGGGGGCGGGCTTAAATGTCAGGGCCTGCGCGCCGGAGGGGCGGGGCGAGGACGTGGTGGGCGTGGCCTGCGGCGGGGCGGGACGCGGGAGAAGTCGGCTGGCGCGCGCGCGGCTGCGGGGAGGGGAGGGCGGGCCGGCTGGCTGACGCGGGAGAATCTTGGCGCGAGCGTCCGAGGTGTGCTCAGGGTGTGCGGGGCCGCTAGAAGCCGCGTGGGCCGCGCAAGTGGAATGCCCGCAGCGCAGATCGCAGTGATCCGCGGCCGGGCTTGGCGGGGGTTGGGGGGAAAGCACGCGAGGGCCGGGCGCAAAGAACCCGCCGTCCGCTGGTCTCCCGCGCGCGCGCGCGCGCGTACTGTCCCTCCTGGCTCGTCCTCCCCGCCCCTGAGACGCAGGAGTTCCGGGCCAGGAGTCCCGGTCCTGTGTGTCTCCAAGGTCACAACAGCGCGTGGCTCTTGGGACCAGAACCAGGATTCGGGTTGCTGATGTGAGGTCTCCTGTGGACCAGCAGCCGGTCCTTTAATCTGTCAGTGCCTCTCGATCCATCCATCCATCCATTCGTTCTGCTGTCCATGCACCTTCCTGTGCCTTTTGCACACATGCGCCCACGCTGCGTTCAGTTAGGACTCTAACCCTCTGATACACGTGGAGTGAGGCGGTCCCCAGCCTAAAACTTTACTCCAAGTGTTTCCATCAACTTGAGAATAAGCACATGCCCTCACGACGTGAAGTGACCCTCACCGGCCCAGACCTGACCTTCAGCCTTCCGCCTGAGCTGCTGAATCCAGCAGCCCTAGCCCTTCTTCACCCCAGGGCCTCGGAGCTTGCTGTACTCTCTTCTGACCGACTCCAGCTGTGCGTGCTTCCAGAAAACTGGAAGGTCTTTGGTGACCACTTCTTTCCCCAGGACCCTGTGGCAAAGTACTTGTTTCCTTGAACCCCTTGTTCATTCTGTTTTCTTGCCTGCTTGTCCCTCCTTGATCTCGCGACACCTGCCCCTACCCGCGCCCCCCAGCAGGGTTTCGGACTCACTTTGTAGACCAGGGAGGGTTCCAACTCACAGAGATCTGTGGGCCTCTAACTCCCTGAGTGCTGGGATTACAGGCGTAATCCCACTACCGCCCTGAAACCTCTCCTCTATTTTATTCAGTGTTGAGTTTTGGGCATAGGGCCTGGACCAAAAGAGTCACTTCCCTCATGTTTAGCAAATAATATAAAAACAAAAAACAGAAAACGTGCTGGCGGAGATCTATGGGGCTAGTGAGACACACAGACTAATGGCTGCTGGCAAAGAAAGACCTTCTGAAAAAGCTGGATACCATGGGCATGCCTGTAGTCCCAGTAGTCTGGGAGGCAGAGGCAGGTGGATCTCTGTGAGTTCGAGGCCAGCCTGGTCTACAGATTGAGTTCCAGGACAGCCAAGGTACACAGAGAAACCCTGTCTCAAAAAAAAAAAAAAAAAAAAAAAACTTGTACAGGAGTCTGAATACCTACTGGGCCCTTCCTCAAGGCTCCCTCCTCTCCCTCAGTGACTGTCTTCTGGGAGTCACAGCAGGGTGTGCCCTTCCCACAGGCCAAGCACTGGTGATAACCCATGCTGCTGAGATGATTTGGTCAGGATGATAAGCAAGCTGGGTCCAAGACGCCATCTTCTCCCAACCCTGTTGCTTTCAAAAGCAGATGGTAAACTTAAGGCGAAAGTTTGGGTTGAGAGCTTTAAAGTTAAAGCCCGTCCCCATGAATTTAACAGTTGTGCTGTCACGTTGGTCCCATGGTGACCCTAGGTCACAGACCACAGCTGTTTACTGCCTACACTTGCTGTGGGGCACGAAAGGAAACAGACAAATCAGTACCCAGCCAGGCACAAAGTAAATGCTCAATAAACGAGCTACTGTAGCAGCAATAAAGTTTTCTTTATGGAGCCATCCTCAGCAAAGAGTGAGAGTCCCAGATACTTCATGCCCTAACAATAAAATAGATGAATTAAAGACTACACAACAAAAAACTCACAAATCACTGAATACAAGAACCCCACACTCCACGCCTTAAATCTCAGCACTCGGGAGGCAGAGGCAGGTGGATCTCCATGAGTTCCAGGCCAGTGTGGTCTACGAAGCAAGCCTAGGACATCCATGGCTGTTACACAGAGAAACCCTGTCTTGCAGGGGGGGAGGGGTGAGGCAAACACAACACAGGTTGGGCATGGTGGCACACACCTTTAATCTCAGCATTCTGGAGGCAGAGACTGGTGTATCTCTTGAGTTCAAGGCCAGCCTGATCTACAGAGTGAGTTCTAGCTCAGCCAGAGAAACTGTATCTTGGGGGATGGGGGGGAGATTTTGAGCCTAAATCTGCACGGTGGTGCACACCTTTAATCCTAGCACTGGGGGGTGGGGGGAAGGGAGGAGGGGCAAGTAGATGTCCAGGAGTTTGAAGCCAGGCTGATCTACAAAGCCTATCCTGAGCTATATATTTTTTCTTTCATAATAACACAAAAAATTATACAAGGAAAAAGGGAAGCCTTTGATTATCGGCACACACACCCTAAGCTCATTCCTCAGCACCCACAGTGGAAGAAAACAGCGGCTGTCAGTGGTCAGAATCAGAGTTACTTCTGCAGTGAAGAATAACAACCAGGGAAGGGATGAGGGAAAGTTCTGGGTTCTGGATGTGTTGTGCAGCCTGATATGAACAGACAGACGAACGAACAAGCGAAACAACGCTTGTTTCCTCCTTGTAGCCCGTCATATTCCACAGTTTAGCCCAACCCACCTTTGGGTGCTCTGGGCACTCACATGAACTCACAGTGGGACACAGTGCTCCAACACAAGGTCTGTTTTTATTAAGATTTTATTTTTATTTGTGTGTGTGTGTGTGTATGTGTGTGTGGTGTATGTGTGTGTGTGTTTGTATGTGTATGTGGTATATGTGTGTGTGTCTGTGTGTTTGTATGTGTGTGTGTCTGTGTGTTTGTATGTGTGTGTGTCTGTGTGTTTGTATGTCTGTGTGTTTGTGTGTGTGTGTGGTGTGTGTGTCATGTGTGTGTGTCTGTGTGTTTGTATGTGTGTGTGGTATATGTGTGTGTCTGTGTGTTTGTATGTGTGTGTGTGTATGTGTGGTGTGTGTGTCTGTGTTTGTATGTGTGTGTGTATGTATGGTGTGTGTCTGTGTGTTTGTATGTGTGGGTGGTATATGTGTGTGTGTCTGTGTGTTTGTATGTGTGTGTGTATATGTGTTTGTATGTGTGTGTGGTATATGTGTGTGTGTATGTGGGTGTGTGTATGTGTGTGTATGTGGTGTGTGTGTCTGTGTGTTTGCATGTGTGTGTGTATGTGTGGTGTGTGTGTTTGTGTGTGTCTATGTGTTTGTATGTGTGTGTGGTATATGTGTGTATATCTGTGTGTTTGTATGCGTGTGTGTCTGTGTGTGTGTGTTTGTATGTGTGTGTGTGTGTGTCTGTATGTGTGTGTGGTATATGTGTGTGTGTCTGTGTGTTTGTATGCGTGTGTGTGTCTGTGTGTGTGTGTATGTCTGTGTGTTTGTATGTGTGTGTGTATCTCTGTGTGTGGTATGTGTGTGTGTCTCTGTGTGTGTACACGAATGTGTGCCACGTGCATGCAGGTGCCTATGGAAGCCGGAAGGTGTCAGATCCCCTACAACTTGAGTGATAGCTGGTTGTTAGCTGCCCCACTTGAGTCTTATCCAAATCATCTTCCAGTCCCTGCAAGGTCCGTATTTTACAGCAAAATATAGAACAGCTCATGTGGATTACTGTACCAAACGGTAAATGTGTACCTGCATTGTGTAGTCAAGCATAGGTTCAGCCACACAGGGGCTGGGTCTCCTGTCAAGACTCAGTGATACCCACCGACCAGTAGCCGGTACCCTTAACTGCTAAGCCATCTCTCCAATTTCAGTAATTATCTCTTTGTTATTGTGGTTTGGTTTGCTTTGTTTTTTTGAGACAGGGTTTCTCTGTGTAGCCCCAGCTTTCGATTTGTAGACGAGGCTGGCCTCGAATTCACAGAGATCAGCCTGCCTCTGCCTCCTGAGTGCTGGGATTACAGGTGTGCGTCACCACCTCTCCTCGCTTCGGTAATTGTTTTTAGAAGATCAAAACTGAGACAAGGCAGGTTTTAACTTCAGCTCGGTTAGGGAAAGAGGCAGTCACGTGCCCTGGCAGTTGCTGTTCCAAGTAGTAATGACAGAGAGGAAGGAGAATGAGGAATTTGTGCAGGAAAAACATCCAACAAGTTGCCCAAGGCTGGGGAAAGCTCTGCACCGCAGCCTGAAGCCTTCAGAACTCTCTGCTGGCCTCTCCTTGTGGCACAGTTGGCTTTGAGATATAGAAGTTCATTTTCTTTTGTCCCTACATGGGGCCCAGAACACCGGAGCCTAACACAGCCTTGCGGGAGGCTGCGGAGAACGCATACAACCCAGAGCCCTCATGCGTTGCCGTAGAAACCTAACCCAGATGCTGTGTAGTGTGGGTAGCACCCCTCATATGCCATGCGTCGCTTGGGTTGTTTGCAGCTCCCCAGTGCTCCACTAGTATCTGAAAAATGGGTGTGATTCTAACATCCCGCCTTCTAGAGTTGTTGACAGGACCCAGATATCCATGCCTGCTGAGCTCTTGCAATAGCGTCTGACACAGTAAGTGTGCCAGATATCTTCACTGTGCACAAGCCAAGTTGGAGGCCTTGGTTTAGCTTCATGTGTGACCCAGACCCTGACCATGGTGTAGAGGTAGACACAGGAGCCAGGATATAAGGTTTACAGAGAAGGAAGCCCAGAAAAATATACTATTCTAACATGGGGACCCTGGACAGGCAATGGAGAGGAAACTTTCAGCAGCTCCTGAAGTGCTCTCTCGCTGGGCAGTCAAGCACACCTTTAATCCCAGTACTCGGGAGGCAGAGGCAGGCGGATCGCTGTGAGTTTGAGGCCAGCCTGGTCTACAAAGTGAGCCCAGGACAGCCAAGGCTACACAGAGAAACCCTGTCTCAAAAAATAAAAAATAAAAATAAATAAATAAAAGCGCTCTCTCTCTCTCTCTCTCTCTCTCTCTCTCTCTCTCTCTCTCTCTCTCTCTCTCTCTCTGTGTGTGTGTGGGGGGGGGGCTGGAACCCAGAGCCTCACATGATATGCTAAGCAATCTCACCACTGATGTATATGTCTCCAGCCCACCTTAAGTGTGTATACATAGGAGAAGTTTGCCCAGGGAAAGTAAAGCCCCCAAATTGCTCCCCAAGGCTTTCTTGTTGTGCCTATCCACCTCACACTGTTACACACAAGCCCCACAGTGGAGATGGTAGTGGAGGTCCCAGCTCTGCCCTAACTCTGTTGTATCAGGGAGCACAACCAGTCAACGCTGCCTCACGGGGAAGCTAGGATCACTGAGAAATTCCTAGGAAAATTAAAATTCCCCTTTCAGCTTACTGTCGCATAGGAGAGAGGTGACAGCTGACGTGTAGAGAGTCCGAGCTAAGCCGTGGCTTGCAAGGATCACAGGCCAATTTGCAGATACTACTTCAAGAAAGTGAGGGTGTGTGAGCACAGTGGGTGTTGGGGGGCATAGATGCAGCAAGCACTTATGGCCTCAGCACGGCGAAGGCACAAGGGTGCTTTGTTCTGTATCCGACCTCCACGTCCCCAGCTTTCAGTTAAATCTCCTCATTTTGGGCTTTCTGGAGACAGACACAGCTGCAAAACAGAGGTGGGGCTTGAGGGAGAAGGCTCCCAGCGCGAGCTCTCTCTCTCGCTTCTGGTCAGAGATCAACATTTTTCTCTAAGCACCACCCTCTGAGACACATTGATGGGTGACAGGGCCTCGGCCAATCAGAGCACCACATTCCTGGTTGTGCGATTGGTTTATGCTTAGGCTCATGGCCCAAGCTGAGCCAATGACATGCCTCAGGAGTTGCTAGGCTGACTGGAAGTGGGCTTGCAGCCACGAGGCCATCTTGCCACATAAGTTGACTTGCTTTGGAGGAAAACTCTTCCTGGAGATCAGAGCCAGGGGTGCTAGGGGGCAGGTTTCCTATACATTGAGTCCCTGTGTCCAATCATGCTTAAGGCTGGATTACTGGGAACTTCCTGAATACTGGAACCAATCAATTCTTTTCATGTATTGCTTTAGCTAGTTGGGATTGGGTTTCTTAGCTTATGCCACCAAAAAAAAAAAAAAAAAAAAAAATCATGCTTGTCATGAGTGAGTGAGAGAGTGAGGAACAGTCAGGCTTTGCAGCAAGGCCTCAGGGTCCCCAAGGCAGTGGTCCTCACCCACAAGGTCTGCAAAGCCATGGACACATTCCTCTGTGGGTGCCAGACCTAGCTGCGTAACACATCCCTCATTCACTGTCCTCACTCACATTGGAATCCACTTACAATCAGCCTGGCAACCAACAGAAGTTACACACAGACAGGTGCTGGCAGCCCGCTGAAAAATAGCAAAAAATTTGAATTCCCGTATGCATGGAATAATTTGGCAAACTTGAGCTCACATCTGTGCACAACAACTGCAGGAAGCTCCCTGTGTGGGAAGCTTGTTCTCTCTACATCCTTATTCTTCATCATCATCATCATCATCATCATCATCACCACCACCATCACCACCACCACCACCATCATCATCACCATCATCATCATCATCACCACCACCACCATCATCACCACCACCACCATCATCATCACCACCACCACCATTTTTGTCCCATATCTTAATTCCTAACTTAGGGATCATCCTGGCCTCTTTGCCTGTCTGGCTTTGAAACCCCACCTAGGAAGGAATTTGAGCTGACTCAGAGCCCAGAGGGTTGAGGGAGGATTGAGATTAAAGGAAGACAGCTTGGAGGAGGGTGAGACTCGAAGAAACAAGGAGGCTTGCTCCTAAGTATATCCAGATCCCACCCCGCCCAGACTTTGGAAACCTGTCTCTGCTGTGCAAATAAATGGAGAGACAAACAGACAGAGGACAAAGGGATGCACCTCAGAATGCCTTTCCAGGAGGTGATAGGAAACCCAGGGAGGCCTGGGTGTGTGCAACTCAGGACCCAGCACATTCTTTTAAAGTATTAGAGACACAAAGGCTACCCCAGATGAGCGGGCAGGGCTTTCCCCCGCCCCCTCCCTCCTCCACCCTCCGTTCTGGGTTCCGCGGGCCTCCCCACCTTTGACCTCTCACCACAAATTATATTTCCCACTCTAGTCCATGTGTTTGCAAAGGAAAACCTCCTGTCCCTGCCCTAAACGGAAAGCCAGGAGCGCTAGACGCAAGGGAAGCGAAGTAGCGAGATGTTTATGTTTAAGGCACCAGCGTCTAGGCAGAGCCCGCTGCTCGCCCCGGCTCTTCACTGCTGGAGAGGGCGGTGAGATGCCATCACACTAGGTTCCTGGAGTAGTCACAGTTCCAGGGGACAGAAAGCTGCCTGCTGCCTGCCAGTGCTTGGGGGAGAAGAGAGAGGACAGGCAGTGTTTAATGGGATCCAAATTCCTGTAAGGCAAGTCGAAGAGATGGACAGACACAGACAATGGCAGGGCAAGAATAACAGCAAAGTCCTTGGGACTACTGAAGTGCACACGTAAAAACTGTCAGGGTGGCTCTGGAGAAAGGGCTTGGTCGTTAAGAGCAGGTACTGCCCCTGAAGAGGAACTGAGTTCAATTCCCAGCATCCATGTAGGCTGGCTGACAAAAGTCAAAACTCCAGCCGGTGTGGTGGCACACGCCTTTAATCCCAGCACTTGGGAGGCAGAGGCAGGCAGATCACTGTGAGTTCGAGGCCAGCCTGGTCTACAAAGAGAGTCCAGGACAGCCAAGGCTAGACAGAGAAACCCTGTCTCGGGAAAAAAAAAAAGTCAAAACTCCAGGTGCAGGGACACGTGACACCGACAGCATCTGTGGACTCTGGCACTCACTGGTATGCACCTCAACACAGACCTACACATGTTGCACGTAATAAAAAAAAAAGTAGAAATGTAGCGTTAAAAACAAAATAAAATAGTAGGCTGGGTATGGTGGTAACATGCCCTTTAATCCCAGCACTCAGGGGGGCAGATTGTGAGTTCAAGGCCAACCTGGTTGGGATATGTAGTGAGATCCTATCTCAAAATAAACAAACAAAATGTTAAGGGCCTTGAGTCACGGCTGAGCAGCAGAGCTCTTGCTTAGCTGGGGTTCCATCCCTAACGCCGCAGATCACCATCATCAACAAAGAAGCCCCAAGCGGTGCTGGGTAATGTGGGCTTCTATGTCTACAACCTCAGCACTCAGGAGTCTGACACCGAACGATGATGAGCTCCAGACTGGCCTGGGCTACATAGAGAGACGCCATCTTAAAATAACACAACGAAAGCCCACAGACCAATTATTCTGGGTTGGGCCTAAGAGAAAGAAGGACCAATAACAGGGGCGAGGGATGGAGATTCCGGAGGCAGGGCACCAGGGAAGGTGTCCTACAGAAGGTGGCACTGAGCTGGGTGATGGTGGTGCACGCCTTTCATCCCAGCACTTGGGAGGCAGAGGCAGGCAGATCGCTGTGAGTTCGAGGCCAGCCTGGTCTACAAAGCGAGTCCAGGACAGCCAAGGCTACACAGAGAAACCGGGTCTCGAAAAAGCAACAAACAAACAACAACAACAAAACAACAACAACAACAAAACCAGAAGGTGGCACTGGACCGGTAGAAGATCCATTTCCCTCTGCCTCCCCAGTGCTGGGATTAAAGGCGTGGGCCACCATTGCCTGCCTGTATCTGTACATTTCATGCATGCCTGGTGCCCTCAGAACCCAGAAGAAGGGACTGGATTCCCAGAGCTGGAGTCAGAGATGGTTGTGAGCTGCCATGTAGGTGCTGGGATTGAAGCTAGGTCCTCTGGAAGAGCAGCCAGTGCTCTTAACCACTCGTTACGTCTCGAGCCCCACGTCGGATTAATTTCTGGAGGGGAGATCGCAAGAATTTATTTCTTATATTGGGACAGTTAGTCACATCCCCTGTAATAATGTCCTTCGCACTGCTGGATTTTTGTTTGTTTGTTTGTTTTTCTTTTTTTAAAATTTTTTTTATTTTATTAATTTATTCTTGTTTTGTTTTGTTTTTCAAGACAGGGTTTCTCTGTTGTCCTGGACTCACTCTGTAGACCAGGCTGGTCTCAAACTCACAGGGATCTGCTGCCTCTGCCTCCCAGAGTGCTGGGATTATAGGTGTGTGCCACCACACCTGGACAGCCTTTCTTTCTTTCTATCTTTCTTTTTTCTTTTCTTTTTGGTTATTCGAGACAGGGTTTCTCTGTGTAGCTTTGGCTGTCCTGGACTCGCTCTGTAGACCAGGCTGGCCTCGAACTCAAAATCCACCTGCCACTGCTTCTCCAGTGCAGGAATTGAAGGTGTGCACCCCCACGGCCCAGCTGGCAGGCAGAGCCCTCTCTTGCTGTGTCTCTCTGCTCTGTCCTCCCTGGCTGGCTCCCTGCCCCTTTCTCAAGCCCATCACAGCACCTTTTTAGAAAATATAAGGTTCAGGAACTTCACTGAGAGCCTTAGTGCCCATAACTCTTCAGGAGATCCTGACACCCAAACCCTGCCTGGGCTGTACCCATCTCTAAGCAAATCTAATATAAAATTCCCAACACTGAATGAAGGGTCTCCATACCTTACCCTGACCCCCTCATTCTTATCCTGGAAATGCCCACCTACTCAGTGCCCAAACCTGACATTTAGTTGGCTTTCCCTCCCCCCCCCCCCAACCTGGCCTACATCTACATCAGCATGCCCCAAGGGCTCCCAGCCTCCCAGATTTTTCTAGTCTGTTAGCTTCTCTCTTCTTTTGTTGCCATCATAGTAGTCAGAAGCTGCAACCCGCTGACCGGAAGGCCACACTGCCTTCCTGCCTTCACGGCCATTACTGCCACCAGCTGCAATGCTTGCTGCCCAGCATTTAGGATCATCCTTTTCGGAAGTAGCCCACACTAGATGTGTCCTCTGAACATGGAGGGACAGCTCCCAGCTGCTTTGCAGCATTCTCGTCCCTCCCTGGGGAGGCAGGCCTGGCGGGCAGAACCCTCCTCCCGCTGTGTCTCTCTGCTCTATCCTCCCTGGCTGGCTTCCTGCCCCTTTCTCAAGCCCAGAGCACCTGTTCTTCAACCTCCCCTTCCCTGCCCTCCCCCCTCCCCGCCCTCCCCACCCTCCCCGCCTACTCAGAGACTGGCCCCTTCCCATAGATGTCATTCATTCTTGGCTATAGTCTCTGAATTTGTCTGACTCTATCTGAGACGGTTGTTTTTTGCTTCACTTGTCACAAATGTCTTGGCAGCATCCTACTTCTTTTGTTTTGTTTTTGAGACAGGGTCTCTCTGTGTAGCCTTGGCTGTCCTGGACTCGCTTTGTAGACCAGACTGGCCTCGAACTCACGGAGATCTGCCTTCCTCCACCTCCCGAGTTCTGGGATTAAAGGCATGCGCCACCACACCCGGCTTCAGCATCCTACTTTTTAAATATAAAAATATCTCTAAATGCAGGAGTAGAGAGAGGATCAAGTGATAAACCTGCATGACCTCTCTTATACGTAGTAATTAACATTTTGGGTGGGTGCCAGACCTGGTGGCAAATTCCTTTGATGCCAGCACCCAAAAGGCAGAGGCAGATGGATCTCTGGGAGTTCGAGGCCAGTCTGGTTTACACTGTGAGTTCTGGAACAACCGGTTCTGTGTAGGGAGACTCTGTCTTGGAACAAAACAAAACAAAACAAGAACCAAAAATATTGCTTGTTTACCTCATTAAGTCGGTGCCCCAGCCCCCTTGGCTGAGGTAGTTTAAGGCAAATTCCAAATATGACATTGTTTCACTTTTACACCCTTGGTCAGGCATTTCTTTAAAAGTATAAGTGTTTGTACATGACCATAATATGAGTAAAGTAAGAGCTGGGCGTGGTGGCGCACGCCTTTAATCCCAGCACCCGGGAAGCAAAGGCAGGCGGATTGCTGTGAGTTCGAGGCCGGCTTGGTCTACAAAGTGAGTTCAGGACAGCCAGGGCTACACAGAGAAACCCTGTCTCAAAAAACAAACAAACAAAAAATATGAGGAAGGCATGCAGCAAAGCCAGGCACGACAGCACATGCCTGTAACCAGAGGACTTACAAGGCCGAGACAGGCGGATCTTGAGTTCAGACTCTAGCCTGGACGACACAAGGATATCCTGTATCCAGTCTGAGAGAGAAAGCCAGTGACAAAGGTATAAATTGATTTGAGTGATTCTGGGACTGGAACCCAGGACCCTGTGAATGTCAGTTAAGTGCTCTGCCACTGAGCCACATCCCTAGCCTCTCGGTGCTGTTCTTTCTAGGCAAGCACCCTGCAGCTGAGTCACACCCTCAGCCCTGTGGATCCTAGGCAAGTAAGCAGCCTGAAGGTGACTCATGCCTCAACTCCTTACTGGCCCCTCCCTCCCTCCCTCCGTCTGTCTGTCCGTCCGTCCCTCCCTCCCTTCCTCCCTTCCTCCGTCAGTCCCTCCCTCCCTCCTTTCTCTCCTCCTTCTCCTCTTCAATTGCTTTCTACACCACCTTAAAGATATTACACTAAAATTTTCTTTTTCTCCCCTTCTTTTTCTTTTTTAAATGTGGTGTGTGTATGCACACATGTATGTAGTTGTATGCAGAAACCAGAAGTTGACACCATGAGTCTCCTTTTGTCCTCTCTACCTTATTTTTATGTGTCTGGGCACCACGCGCACATGCGTTACCCAGGGCGGCCGGAAGAGGGCGTCAGATCCCACAGAGCTGAGTTTACAGATGCCTGTGAGCTGTCACCTGGGTACTGCGATCTGAACCCAGTCCTCAGCAAGAGCAGTAAGTGCTCATAGCTGTCGGGCCATCTTTCCTTCCAGTGCAATTTATTTTCTTGAGGTAGAATCTCTCCATAAACTTGGGGCTCACAGGCTGGCTGGCCAGCGAGCCCCCAGACTCCTCCTCTTCTCTCCGCTTCTGCCACACCCAGCTTTTTACCGGGCTCTGGGGATCCAAACTGACATCCTCCTCATGATGGCACGATGGGCAGTTTGTCCACGGAGCCTTAGGAAGAGCTTCCCCCAATAAATAGCACATATTGGTCATGTTTACTTGTTCCGTGTTTGGTTTTGTTTTTTGTCTCTTTGCGCCCGGGCTGGTCCAAGCTGGCAATACTGCCGAGTCAGCCTCTCAGTCGTTTGCTTATCTTGAATTGTCATGAATAGTTGTCTGATGAGGTTTTGCAAAATTTCTTTCCTTTCTTCTGTGTTAGAGGCATCTCCAGGGGATCCCATGCAGACGAGGGGTGAGGAATTCAGTCCATGCTGAACTTAGAGCCCATCATAAAGCACCCCACAAGCCTCCTGCTTCCTAGCAGTTCTGTGCCCTTGGGAGGCTTGTCAGGGAAGACTCCTCGCAACCTCTCACCCCATTCTGGTGCCCTGCTGTGTGCTCAGTTGAATCTTCCGGGAGGAAAATTTCCAGGGCTGTTTGGTTGCTTCAAAATAAAGCTCACATGGTGGAATAAATGCTGCATGCTTTTGACTAATGTCCACTCGCTTATTCTTCAGAGCATTTGAGATACTTTATATTTAATTAATTTTCTTGTTTGGTCCTTTTTCTGTCTAAAGGAAGATGTCTGAATGTGCCACATGGAAGGTACCCATCTTTATATTTTATCACCATCATCATCACCATCATCACCACCACCATCATCATCAGCATCGTCATCACCATCACCATAATCACCATCATCATCATCATCACCATCATCATCATCACCATCACCACCATCATCACCATCACCACCATCATCACCATCACCATCATCATCATCACCATCACCATCATCCTCATCATCATCACCACCATCATCACCATCTTCATCACCACCATCATCATCACCACCATCATCACCATCACCATCTTCATCACCACCACCATCATCATCACCACCATCATCACCATCACCACCACCATCATCATCATCACCATCATCACCATCATCATCACCATCACCACCATCATCACCATCACCATCATCATCATCACCATCACCATCATCATCATCACCATCTTCATCACCACCATCATCACCATCACCATCACCACTATCATCACCACCATCATCATCATCATCACCATCATCACCATCACCATCATCACCATCATTGGGTCTCATGCTGAAGTCCAAGAACTTCACTTCAAACTTGCAATCCTCCTGCCTTAGCCCTAGTGCTAGGGTTCCAGGCACATCTGTGATACTATGCTACATACCTGGCACATCCGAATGAAGAGGAATGAGTGGGCAGGGTCGCACGTGGAGTGAGCTGACAGAGCATTGAAGGCAGGAGACCCACAGCCCAGGTTAAGGCCCAGGATCCCAGATGCCCCCAGGTTGTGTTTATGGAGAAATTGGCTCCTGCCCTGGGGCCAGAGCTCCCCTCCTCCTCCTCTTCCTCCTCTTCCTACTCCTCCTCTTCCTCCTTCTCCTCCTCTTTCCTCCTCCTTTTCCTCTTCCTCCTCCTCTTCCTCCTCCTCCTTTTTCTCCTCCTCTTCTTCTTCCCTTTTCTCCTCCTCTTCCTCCCCTTCTTCCTCTCCCTCTTCCTTTCCCCCCTCCTCCCCTTCCTCCTTCTCCTCCTTCTTCTCCCACTCCTCCTCTTCCTCCCCCTCCCCCTCTTCCCCCTCATCCTCTTCCTCCTCCTTCTCCTTTTCCTCCTCCCCCTCCTCCCCCACCCCAGATCCGCACTGTGACCTGCTCTGGGGCTTTCTTCCTGGTCCGCAGGAAGTACTCCTCGTTACCTGAGCATGGATCGCATCCACAGCCTCAGCCAGTCCTTGCCTCCCTCCCTCCCTCCCTCTCTAATTGCTGTTTTCCCTCCACTTCACAAGTAGGTTGGCTGGTAACACTGAAGTCTGTTTTATATACATGTAGATAGTTAGCAAACACAAAAATGTGTGGCAAGCTACGTTCCATCTTTATGTTATTAACACACAAAAGCAAGAGCGCTCCAAGTTAGAGCCTGTGCAATTTAGCCGCTGCCAGCCATATGGCGTGACTGTGCTGCAAAAGACGAGAGAAGCCCCCACTGAACCTCTCATCTGAAGAGCCCTGGGCAAGCAGAAACAGGGTCAGGCTCTCCTGGCTACCCTTCCCAACCATACCCCATTGCCCTGGCCAAACGGCCAGCTGACCTCCCTCCCTCCCTCAGTTCCCAGATGCTTCCCACAAACCCAGGGCTGCTCGCCAATCACAACAGGGAGAGGCTTGTCTTCAAGATGGGAGAAGGGTCAGGTTGCAAGGAAGCCCATTACCACATGAAAAATGCTCCCAGTAGCCTTTAGCACTCACTAGTTAATAACTGGGTAATGGGCCACAGAGACAGTACAGCCAGGCCTATCTCCTCAGATAAGGTGGCTAGACCAGTCTTTCTCAAGAGGCTACAATTGACCTATGACCTGAGGCATGAGGAAAATCTAGAAAAAAAGAAAGAGAGAGAAAAAAAAACCAACGCACACTGGGGTGTGTGTATTTCAGACCCAGGAGATTGCATGTGCAAAGGCCCAAAAGCAGGAACGCTTGAGTGTCTGAGCTAGCTGGAGCAAGGTTGGAGAGGCAGGCAGGATGCGCAGGCTGCACCAGGAGTTTTATTCAGCTCTGCCTAGACACCTTGGGAGGGTTTGAAGGAGGAAGGGGTCATCTGGTTTTCAGGCTTAAAGATCACTGTGCTGAGGGGAGCTGGAAGTGTGGGGCACACGGTGGGGGATTCCATCTCTGGAGGCCCATGGGCCAAGCAGACAAGATGGCAGCTTGGTCCAAGTTGGGCACATGGAGTGGACTCTGGGCTCAGACACACTTGCAAGAGAGAGGAGGCTGCTCAGCCTTTTGCAGCCTTCTCGAGGACTCATGAGAAGTGTGGGTTGGTTCCTCCTATAGGGTTATGGGATTTTGGTGTGTGGTACCCCCATGTGGGTGAGAGGGGAGTGAATCATGTTTATTCTGGCAGAGGTTCCCCAATCCCTCCAGGGCCCCAGGTGTCCCCGCAACATCCTGGGCTTCTTGAGAACTAGGTCACCCTGGAGTCCGAGCCCTCTTTTAAACTTTTCTGGTCTACATCCAGCATCCATCTTTATCAGTCAATATCACATTCAAGGCCTCGCGCAAGGACACACAGACTCCTTTCTCCCTGACCCAGTGTCTTAGCAGGATCCCTGCACCTGCTGTAGACACCAACATGGTGATCTCTGCACCTACTCTACACACTAGGGTCTCTCTGTGTAGCCCTGGCTGTCCTGGACTCACTTTGTAGACCAGGCTGGCCTTGAACTCCCAGATATCTGCTTGTCTCTGCCTCCCAAGTGCTGGGATTAAATGCATGAGCCACCTCGCCTGGCCTCTGGGTGTCTTGTGACCCCAAGAGATACTGAAGGCTCTGGAGGACTGGACTCGGGCTTTGCTCCCTACCACTTTCTATGTTTAATTCATCAGAAGCAAAGGTAGTTTTCCTGGCACTTTTTTTTTTTTTTTTCCTTCTGAATGAGTTTGTTGTGGGGGAGACATCAAGCTTGTCTTGTTCTCAATCGTGGTCCTTAACTGGGTCAACTACTTCTCCTCTTCCTCCTCCTCCTCCTTCTTGTTTTTCAAGGGTCTCTCTGTTAGCCTTGGCTGTCCTGGATTCGCTCTGTAGACCAGGCTGGCCTCGAACTCACAGCGATCCGCCTGCCTCTGCCTCCCGCCATCACCCAGCTTGGCCAACGTCTTGATGTTGCTATCTGTTAGGCCCTCCCTAGAAAGGGAAGTGTTGGCTTGGCATCCATTAGTCTGGCTGAGTCACCTGTTATCCCTGGCTTCATGTGTCTGATTGGTCAGGCTCGGATATGATTATGCAGGGCCTTGGGGAGTTCCTTTGGCTCAAGAGCACCCCAGGGTGGTTTCCAGATGTGGAGTAGTCAGGAGAACAGGGTATTCCCCCACACCTCTTCTTTTTCAGGTCCCCTCGGGGATCCGCCGGGTTTGTTGTTTCCTCTTCTCTACTCTCTCGTCCCTGACGTTCCAGGGGGCAGCATCCTTTATTGGGAAACTGTGGTAAACCTCACGCCATCTTCCACCACCCAAGTCCTCCCAAAGCGTAAGCCTACCACGGCCTGCCTAACACCGTCTTGAGACCAGCTCTTTGTTGACTTTGGGTCTATCTCCTTCCAGCCCCTCCAGCCCCTGCTCTTGCCTCCCTCTGCGACTTGTTCTCTGCCTGGACCGCCTTCCCTAGCTTGTCAGAACGATGAAGTTCCTCCTCAGCCTCCCACTCGGGCATCGCCCCCTCCCGGAAGGCCTCCCAGACTTGTTGAGTATTTAGCAGCGCCCTCTACCGGTAGTCTCCCTGAGCTGGGCCCGTTTCTTGGCTCCCTCTCACTGTCCCTGGTTATTCCGCGGGTGAAGAAGGCGCTTTGCGCTTCTGTGGTGCGAGGCCACAGCTATGGTGTCGAGTCTGAGTCTGTTGGCAGATTTTGCCTTGGGTGTGTTGTGCCTGTTCTGGGACAGACAGTCCTTCAACATTCAGCTTACGCCTCCTCCAGGCAGCTTGCCCACATTACCTTCCAGCTGCCCTCTGCCGGCGAATCACAGGCTCCATTCTCTTCCTGGCTTGCTTTAAAAAAAAAGGGGGGGGGGGGCAGGGATCATGCCAGGCATGGTGGCGCACGCCTTTAATCCCAGCACTCGGGAGGCAGAGGCAGGTGGATCGCTGTGAGTTCGAGGACAGCTTGGTCCTTAAAGCGAGTTCCAGAACAGCCAAGGCTACACAGAGAAGCCCTTTCTCAGAAAAACAAAAACAAAAACAAACAGACAAACAACCCACAAAGGGGATCATGAAGGATGTGAGAGGTGGCTCAGTAGTGAAGAGGACCCAGGCATCTACAACGCGCAACTCATAACTACCTGTAACTCCAGCTTCTGGAGCCTAGATACCCTCTCTAGGTATCTGCGCTCACGTGTGCACAGACTCCCCAGTACACACAAAAATATCATTTAAACATGAAAATAAAATACCTTTTAAAAAGCAGGTCCTATTATGTATAAGCAACTATTTAGTTACAATATTCAAATTAATTGTATTTATTTACTTATGTGGGTGTGTGTGTATGTATGTTTGTATGTGTATGTGCACCACAAAGCCAGTGTAGGGATCAGAGGACAATTTGGGAGAAGTCAGGCCTCTCCCTCCACTACGTCGGCCATGGGCATGGAACTTACATTGTTAGTCTTGCTGGCAAGCATCTTCTCTGGCCGAGGCATCGTGCGGTACCCCAGTAAGTTAGGGTCTTTTTGGTTTTTTTTTTTTTTTTTTTTTTTTTTTTTTTGCTTTGCTTTGTTGTGTTTTTGACATGGAGTCTTGCTGTGTAGCCAGCGCAGGGCTGGACTTTAAGCTCCTGTAAGTACTGTGATGACAGATATGGCTCACACGGAGGCTATCTGAGACCCAGGACGGCCCAGAGCTGCCTGGAAGAGCACTTGTCCCTCCTGTGTGGTGTGGTGTGGCCACCATGCCTACCTCCCTGCCTGGCTGTATGGGATGTCTGGGGATTCGAACATGAGTCTTTGCGTTAGTGCAACAAGTACTTTACCCACTTATTCCCGGCTCTCTGCTGGCTTTCTTTTTGTTTTGTTTTGTTTTTCGAGACAGGGTTTCTCTGTGTAGCCTTGCCTGACCTAGACTCACTTTGTAGACCAGGCTGGCCTCGAACTCACAGTGATCCACTTGCCTCTGCCTCCCGAGTGCTGGGATGAAAGGTGTGCACCACCACGCCCGGCTTCCTGCTGGCATTTTCTTGGGAGGTTTTCCTGTAGTTTCCTGTGCAGGCACACATATTATCCTGCCCATGACTGCTACTGAAGATGCAGTTTATATGCCCCTCCCCCAACTGCTGTGTAAGGGTTCTCTCATGGTCCCCCAGAGAGGGCTTTGTGACGGTGACACCTCTAGGGTTCCTGGGTCATAGACTGATGTGACTGTCACTTTCATGAGGGTTACCTTCCCTAGTGCCACTGCTCACAGCCACCCACTCCTGCTCAGTGGCAGTGTAGCAGAGGCCTGGACCGGGGCTGAGTGAGTTTCGCATTCAGGTCTCTCCCTCTGAAGCCTTGATCAGAGGGAATGAGGAATGCCTCAGACTCTGGGGACTCGGTCCTTCAGAGAGGCACCAGGCATATGGTGACCTCATCGCCTTGTGGTGCTGCCTGTCTGCATGGAGCAAGTTGCCCACCACCTGTTCCTGTCAGCTCTGGGCTGCAAGCCTGGGTGGGTGGGTGGTGTGGGTGTGTGTGTTGGGGGGAGGGGCAGCAGGACTGGGTGCACAGCTGCCAACTGGGGCCTGGAATGTGTGAGAGATTCTCGTGGAACTCAAAAACCCAAGGCCTGTCCCACCATCCCTGGCCCTCTGCAGTCCAGCACAACCCAGGAAGGTCCAGGGCCACCTGAGAGAATGCCTGCCCCGCCTCTGCCACCGGCTCTGAACAGCATCTCAGTTTGTAGGGGGCGCCACGGGTGGCATCCTGCGCCGCCGCCGCGGCCATGCATGCGTGCTCAGCACAGGTGTGAGCTGTTATTCACTCTCCAGCTTCCATTTCCACCGCTCGGCACCTGCAAGCCGGGCAGAGCCTGCCAAAACTGGGCCGCGGCGGAGTCTGTGTTGGCCAGCATCAGCCGCAGCGGCTGGTGCTTGCAGGCAGCCGCGAGGGAAATTTTCAGCACAAAGACCCTTTGCCCGAGAGAGACAGGGGAATTGCTCGGCAAACTTCAGAAGCGATCAAAATGTCCTTTCTATAAAGTCCCGGCTTTAAAAATGTTAGCAGGTGCATGTACAATAGCAAGCCAGCAGGGACCGGCTGTGGCGTAGCCATTTCCTCCCTCACCACGTTAGGAATTTGAAGCAGCATTTTCTCCAAATTGTCATTCTTGTGTGGTAAGGCGCGCTGATCTCCCCATTACTGGGGCGCTCCACTCTCCTGGGCTCCCCACATCCGTTGGTGACTGCCTGAGTCTCCCAGGTCACTGGGGCCACCTGCAGTGTTCCGACATGGGCAGGAAGGACTTTGGGGAAAATAGGAAGGTTCCAGATCACCTATCTGGAGGTGGTGACCCATGCTTGTAATCTCAGCAACTGGGAGCCTGAGGCAAAAGACTCATAGCTAGCCTGGGCTATATGGCAAAACTCTCAAGCGAAGCAGTCAAAATAATCCACGGTAATAGCACTAGACGTGGGGAGTGGACAAGGCTTTATGCCGACGATGAGGTGTGCATGGCCGGACAGTGATACATGGACAGACCAGCAGAAGCTGAGTCTTCCATTAGTTCATCCATTCACTTCTTCAAACACTCGATATGAGACTTATTTATGTATTTACTTAGAGACGGGCTCTCTCTCCATAGCCCCGGCTGGCTTGGAACTCACTACGGAGACCAGTCTGGTTTTTGACTCACAGAGAGATTCAACTGCTTCTGCGTAAAGTCGTGTGCCACTGTGCCCAGCTGCATGTACCCATGGAGTCCAGAAGACGTCATCTGGTTCCCCGGACTCCTGGAATTAGGGGAAGCTCTGAGTTGTGTCCTGAGAGCACTAGAAATTTAACCAGAGGTTTCTGTCCGCAAAATCACTATGTGCTGTTAACCGCTGTGCCATCTCTCCAGCCCCAAAGATTTCCTGCTTTTGTTGGTTTGTTTTTGTTGATTTTTGTTGTTGTTGTTTGTTTTCGCTTTTGAGAGATAAGGTTTTTCTAGGTGTCCCTGGCTGTCCTGGAGCTCTTTCTGTAGTCCAGGCTGCCTTCAAACTCAGAGACCTACTTGCCTCTGCCTGCTGAGTCCTGGGATTAGAGGTGTGAGCCCTCACCACCCAGGCTATTTTTGCTTTTAATGATGTGTCTGTATTTGTATCTCTGTGTGGATATGGGCATACGAATATACGCGCCCACAGAGGCCAGAAGAGAGCATCTCATTCCCAGAGCTGGAGTCGCAGGCAGTTGTGAGCTGCCGGGAACCAAACTCAGATCCTGCCAGAGCAATACACACTCTTGGGCTCTCAGCCGTCTCTCCAGCCATTCCACATGTGTGTTTGGGTATGTATTGTATAAGCCCCCCCCCTCCCCTGCTTGGGTGGCATAGCAATGCCAGAAAGATCCCTTCCATTGGCAATGAATGAAATTTAAGTGAACAGAGGAGGAGTCGGGGAGGAGCCTGGGGGCGGGGCCTCAGGACTCAGTCTTCCAGGGAAAGAAGGTAAGAGTAAGTCAGGGCAGCCAGCCACAATTTGCATTCCTGCCAGGCTGCCTGGCTTCCAGTGAGACTGAAAGGCCAGAGGAGTCAGTTCAGTCAGAGGAGAGGATTCAGGGGGAGAGTGGGAGCTCCAGGCTGGGACAGTAGCGCAAATCACTGGGTTTTTAACGTCCCAGAGGGTGCGTTCTAAGCATGGAAGATGATGCTGGTTTGCAGCGGGGACTGCTCTGGCGCCTCCATGTGCGATGAAGAGTGGGAGATACCCTGATACCAGGGGAACTTGAGTAGTCAGCCCGGCACACCTGACTGACTTTGTGACATCGGCCTCTGGGACCCTGAGGTATGGGGAGACCCTGCCAGCCACGACTTCTCTCTGCTGGACCAAGGAGGCACGCTGCTGTTTAAGATGAGCCGGGAAACCAAGCTGAGCCACATGCCTGTATGTGGATGCGTGATTCATTCCTTAGTCTGCAGAGGCCTGGGAACCGGTGTCCGGGTAGCCCCACCCACCGCTCCCCCTGGTTTATGGTAACCCGTGGGTAGGTCAAGGCAGCTTGGGCTCCTCTTACTTTGTAGTGTGAAGAAGCAGTGAGAAAGACACAGTGTATGGCCTCCACACAGAGACTGCACCCGTGAGGTAGCGCAACGGAGCGGGAGAGATGGCAGTGTGCCATCTGACTGTTGGATTAAAATGTAATTTCCACTTGACACAGTGGCCTGGTAATTCCCATAGTCAGGAGGCTGAGACAGGAGGATTGCCAGAAGTTTGTGGCCCTACATAGTGAGTTTGGAGCCAGTCTGAGCTGAATAGGGAGGCCCCAGTATCATAAAAACAAACCACCACAGCCGGGCACAGTGGCACACGATGATAGCCCCAGTGTTCAGGGAGGCAGAGGCAGGCAGATGATCTCTGTGAGTTCAAGGCCAGCCTAGTCTACAAAG
This sequence comes from Acomys russatus, assembly GCF_903995435.1. Lineage (NCBI taxonomy): Eukaryota > Metazoa > Chordata > Mammalia > Rodentia > Muridae > Acomys > Acomys russatus. The sequence goes on along the minus strand of NC_067155.1, from coordinate 552,645 downwards.
TGAGTCCAGGATAGTCAGAGAAATCCTGCCTTAAAACAAAACAAAACAAAACAAAAAAAAAAAAAAAAAAAAAAAATCACAAGAACAGCAAATGTTGTCTTTCAATCAGACATGGAGGTCCCTACCTGTAATGTCAGGACTTGGAAGGCAGAGACAGGGAGATTGTGAATTCAAGGTCAGCTTGGGTTATGTAACAAATTTATCTTTCTCATCTCTAGCCTAGGCTACACAGCAAGGCCCTATCTCAAAAGTCCAAGGGCTTGGGGCTGAAGAGATGGCTCCGTGGTTAAGTGCACTTGTTGCTCTTAGAGGGTCAGGTGTGGTTTCCAGCACCCACGAGGGAGCTCACAGTCACCTGTAAGCCCAAGACCAAAGGATCCAACAGGCACACGAGTGGCACCCATACATGCATGTCCCACATATTCATACACATAAAATAAAATAAATTTTAAATTAAAAAAAAAAAAAAAAACAGGGCAGGCTGGAGAGATGGCTCAGAGGTTAAGAGCACTTGGCTGTTCTCCCAAAGGTAACCTGAGTTCAATTCCCAGCCACCACATGCTGCCTCACAACCATCTAAAATGAGATCTGGTGCCCTCTTCTGGCCTGCTGGCTCACATGCAGGCAGAACATTGTATACATAATAAATAAAATAAAATCTTAAAAAAAAAAAAAAAACAGGGCTAAAGATAAGGTTCAGCAGTGGAGGGCTTGCTTGGCATGCCGCACAAAGGCCTTGAGGTCTATGCCCAGCACCAGTAAATAAAGCATAGGTCTCCATCACCCAGTGCCTACTGACAACGTGGGAGGCTGCAGAGAAGTGGGCCAGGAGGCCTGAGCTCATCTTCCTGGCCTTTGGTCTTGGCCTTCCTTCACACTGGGCCCCAGACTGCCCCACCTTGGACTTCCCGAGTAGGGCTAATGCTTCAGAGAGGTGGGATCACCGGAAGCTGTAGAACTCAGTCTCTGTTGCTAGTCTCCTGTCTCAGTCCCTTCCCACATGGAGGAAGACAGAGGGAATGAGTGAAGGAAAAGGTTGGCCCCGTTCCTGGGGCCTTCAGGGGTAGCTGGGGCTTGGTCTGGCTATCTGCCAGCTGCCCACCCCGGCCAGACAAGCAAGCCGCCTCCCTGGGCCACCGTTGTGAGGCTGTGGGGTCCTGCTCGTGGGTTCTGAACATCACTTGAAAGGTATCGGGGACTCCAAGGTATATATATACATTTTTTATTGGCGGTAAAATATTTGACAAATGATGGCAGTATCTGCGGCCGAGGAATTGCTCTTGCTGGGGAGAGATTTTGGGGGTGGTTTAAGAGTCTTTTGGAAGCGGGAACCCCAGCATAGGGAGGATCTCTCAGAAACCTTTAGGAGAGGGATGCTCAGGGCTGGGAAGTCTTTGATTACCTTACATCTGGTTTTATGGAAACTTCTGGGAGCAGCGGAGGGAAGCAGAACTGTAAACAGCGCAGCCGGAGTGGCCTCTGCACCAGACTGCTAAACCGGAAATGGCCCACGAGGCTCCCCTGCCACGCCGCCTGGGGAGCCTGCAGGAGTTATTAAATAATACGGCCGCGTGGAGACAGGATCGAGCCCCAGAAGAGGAATCAGCGTTTTATACCCTTTCGGTTCTGTGCAGTAAAAGAAAATATCCCCGTTAAGTGCAAATTAATTGGCTACCGTAATTGGCGCGTGGTGCTGCCTCAGGCCTCTGGATGGGGAGGGGGCCCGGGATCTGGAGACCTGGCTGTGGTCGTGGCTCCGTCGGCAGCGGTGGGAGCCCACTCGACTCACCCTGCTGATGAACAGGTTCCTGTTGTTCCGCGAGGCGGTGCTGAGCTGTCTCTTGTCTAGCACCTGGGGAGGGATGTGACCCTCATCTCGTTGCAGGATGCTGGGTCCCAGTCAGGCACTCACTGCAGGCCATGTGTGTATGCACACACTATTCAGTTCCAGAGAGGAACCTATGTTGCCTAGTGCAAGAGGCTAAAGCTATCAGGCTATTAAACACAGCTAGGTATGTTGTTTACCGCACAGGGGTGTCTGCAGCACCCTACACCGGAGGCGCCTAGCTGTGTACCTTTGGGATGGTGCTAGCCCAGAAAGCTCTTTTTCAGTGTGTTTTGATTTGTTTCGTTTTTAGATAGACACTCACTGTGCTGGGTGCCTGTGCACATGTGCGGAGAGGTCAACATTAGCTGCCATTCCTCAGTTGCCATTTACTTCCTGCCCCCAGCAATGTGTGTGTGTTTGTGTGTATACCCGCACGTGCGTGCGTGCGTGCGCGCGGGTATACGCACATGCATGCGCGTGTGTGCCTGCATGGTCCAGAAAAGGACATCAGATGGTCTGGAACTGGAGTTATATGTGTTTGCGGACAGCCCAGGGTGGGTGCAGGCTCTCTGAAAGAACACATGCTCTTAACTGGACGGTGCTAAATGAGGCTGGCTGGTCAGTGAGTCAAAGGCATCCTCCTGTCTACCTCCCCGCGGTGTGATTACAGCAGACACTGACTTTGGGGGGGGGGGTGCTGGGACTGAACTCAAGAGTCTCAGTGCTTTACGGGCTGAGCCATCTCCCCAGCCCCTCCCTCAGTTGCCTCCTTGAGGAGCTTGTCTGCAATGCAGCCACAGTTTGAGGTCCCGGGCTTCAGAACAGGAGTTTGGAAGTCTGGACTATAAATCAGACTGCAGAGGCTCTGGCTGTGCAAGGCACATGCGTGCAAGCTCTCATCTGTAGTGGACACAGGTGACTTCTATGAGGCAGACCCAACTCTCACAACCCTGAAGTCTGTGTGATATTGCTTGCCTTCATGTAGTTTCATGTTTGTGAGTGTAGACAGCATCCACGTGCTGGGAGAAGTCTGCGCTCTGAGCTTGGCGCCCCCTTGTGACCCTGCCGAGCACTGCGTGTTTTCTACAGAGCCATACATTGTAGGGTCCCGTTCCAGGGACTGGTCTTGTGCAACAGACTAGCACCCATGGAGCGACTCCGTTCTACTGTTCCTTCCACCTCTGCGTGGCTCTGGGCTCTGCCCTGCTTGCCTGGGTCTGTACTGAGGCCCTTTCAGGCCCCGAGGGACATGTCCGCAGGTGTGGGCTCGGGATACCCTCAGGTCTCATTCTCTGCAGGCTCCAGAGAATTCCCCCTTCTTTCTCCTGTTCTCAGATGCCCTGAGACACTCAGCCGCTCAGACACCGGATGGATAACGGATGAATGGATTGTTGACATAGATCTATGAATGCACGAGTGGATGGAGAGACGAATGGGTGGATTGATCAATATGCTGATGGAAGGGTGGAGAGACGGAGGATGGACGCGCATGTGACAGATGAGACGTGGTCTCGGCAGCTAACAACTCTGATGTGGCAGGTCAGTATTTATGGATGGGAGAAGTACTAAGGTTGCACAGAGTCCACTGCTCCCCAGGAGGCAGGCAGCCCTGAGCCAGGTAGCTGGCTTGGTCTCTTACCAGGGGATCTCTGAGCTTGGGGGGCCTCTTATGTGGTCCTAAGCTGCTTATCAAAGGGTGGGAGAGGCCACATGCTACTGCCCCGACTGGCTCAGTGTCCACTTGTGGATCTCTGTGTTTAAAAACTGGCTGAATCGCTTGTGCTGGAAGTCTGTGTGGCCAGAAACTGGAAACACCACCGATCATCTGTCAATCATCCTCCTGTTTCTATCTGTCTGTCTGTCTATCTATCTATCTATCTATCTATCTATCTACCATCTATTTATCTATCATCTATCTATCTAATACATATCTATCTGTATTGATATCTATTTCTTAGTCAGTTATATGTATTTATTATCTAATGGTCAATCTATCTGTCTGTCTATCATCTACCTAAATAACCCACATAATAGGTTTGCTCTAGGCAATAAAGCCTTACCACTCTGCAGGGCTTTGGCCTGACTTTGCGTTTTCATTCATTCCAGGTGCGGACACAAGTATCGGTGGGGAACTTCAGAAAACACTGCAGCTCCCCTGGGTCTTCTCATTCGGGCCTCGGTCCTGGGCTGGCTGAGCAATGAGAGCCTGGCTTAGCTGGGTGTCTGTTGCTTCCCAGTGCTGTCCTGTCCTGGAGATGACCCATTGCTGAGCTGGGAGGCTGGCTGGGAGCCCAGGTGAGGATGCTGGCGTGCAAGGATGTTGGAAAATACCAGCCCTGGTGCTAGAAGCTGTGTTCCACCGCGAGGTGAGGTCTAACTCTGTTCTGGGTACCTGACTCATGCGTGTGAGGGACAGTGGCGACTAAAGTAAGCCTTGCTGCTTGTCACAGATTTTTTTTTTCCCTCCTGGGGCATGGAAGAGACACACAAAGCAATGCCTACCCACTTCGAAGGTCTCAATGACAAACCAAAGTGTGATTCCACCAAAGAGTTCTCCCCAGGGAACTGATGGCTTTGTTGGTCTTGCTTATAGAGTGTCAGTGTGGGACACAGGACATGAGCGTGGGTGGGTACCATAAGGCAGCCACGCTGGAGGGTCTGCATCCAGCATGAAGGCCGCCTCCCGCGGCTGTTTGCATGGGACTCCTTCCCCTAGCCCTCCCTAGCCCAGATACTCTAGCCATCCCCATGACGCCTGTGTACAATTAGAGTGAAATTGCGTACAAATATCTGAGAGGGGCTGACGGTGCTAAGGTGCAGAACCAAGGACCCTCCCCATCTCTGCTTGTAGGAGGGAAAGTCAACAGTCCACAGGGTTGACTCTGATCGGCTTTTGCAAGTTGACACCACTCCCATCAGGTCTGGCACAAGGTCCCCAGTGTCCACTCTGATTCTCCTTTCTTCTTCCAGATCTTGGGGGAATCTTATTTGTCATGCAGCACATATACACGACATCTATGTGTATTCTCTCGGGAAATCAAGCGGCGGCACTGTGCAGCGATGGAGAGGCGCTTTGTCAGAGCCTCCTGGCTGTGCGCAGCTCAGGGCCCTCAGCCTCTAGGCATCGCCTTGGGCTCTTAGCCTGGCACTGCTAGCACTCGGGGCTGGCCGCTTGGGCGTTGCCTATCTGTGTACTGTCGGCTTGGCACCCACTGCCACCCTTTTTGACCCGGGCAACCAAAATGTCCGTAGACATTGCCATGTGTCTCTTCAGGGTAGAACCGCTTCCTGGTGTGAGCCCCTGCCTGCCTTGATGGTTGGCGTTACTCTATGAAGTGCTTTTGCTGAAGTATAGAAGCAAACACACAAAAGCCTGCGAGTGTAACCTGCATGCCTTTCTTTGTTCGGTTGTTTGTCTTTGTTTATGTTTTATTGCGACAGGGTTTCTCTGTGTAGTCCTGGCAGGCCAAGAGTTCACTCTGTAGACCAGGCTGGCCTTAAACTCGGAGATCCACCTGTGTCTGCCTCTAGAGTGCTGGGTGTAAGGGTGGGTGCCACCACTACCTGACTGCATGCCGTTTTTTCGCTGTCCTCCAGTCTATCCATCGCTTTCTAAGTCCAGGGAGGTGCCCTGAGGTTGGCTGGGTTCTGTTTGCTTTGAGGCAGGTCTCACTACGTAGCCATGGCTGGCCTCGAACTCACAGCAATATCTGCCTGCCTCCGCCTCCCAGGTGCTGAGATTTCAAGGTGGGTCGTACAAACTGGACTTCGTGGGGACAAAAACAAAACAAAACAAAATGAAACAAAAACAACTCAAAATTGGGTTGGACTTGGTGAGGAGGTAGAGGGGGTGGTTATGGGAGGAGTTGAGGGGCATGAAAATGTCCAAATTACGTTGTATGAAATTCTCGAAGAATTAATACAAATATTGCTTTTTTTTTTTTCCAGTGGAGGGAAAGACTTGTGCCACCATACCCGATTGTTGTTTTTCTTTGTAATGCCAGGACTGTGAACTACTAGCCAGAAACTCTACTTCCCAGTTATAGTACAAGACCTCCCTACCTCCTCTTTTTTTGTCTGTCTCTGTCTCTGTCTCTGTCTCTGTCTCTGTCTCTCTTTCTCTCTCTCTCTCTCTCTCACTCGGTTTTTCAAGACAGGGTTTCTCTGTGTAACAGCCCTGGCTTTCCTAGACTGCTTTGTAGACTGGACTGGCCTTGAATTTAAAAAAATCCACCTGCTTCTGCCTCCTAAGTGCTGGGATTAAAGGCAGGGGCTACCACATCACCTGGCTCCCCACTCTTTTTTCTTTTTTTTGGAAACAGCTCTGGCTGGCTTTGAACTCCCTATAAATCCTGAGCCTCATGCATGCTAGGCCATCACTCTACTAACTGAACTAATTTCCAGTCCCTACCTTTTGTTTTCTTTGAAGTAGGGTCTTTTGTAGCTCAGGCTGGCCTTGAACTCTTGATCTCCTGTCTCGGCGTCAGGCGGGTGCCACCATATTCGGCTCTAGCCTTTCTGTTTAAGAATCCTTCAGAGGGAGTCAGTATTTGTGGCCTATAGGAGATGTGCATTTAAGGCACTAAGCTTGCCCCAATCATAACAGTTTATGCACGGGCCAGTTTCTAGGTGACTCAGCGGCTAGGTGACTCCTGACATCAAAACGGCCTCCCCTTGCCTCTCTGCAGTCTTCTGATTGGCTCTGTGCAGTTGGTCAGAGCCCTGGGGTCTGTCTATGATGTCAGAGGCAGCAGATGCTAAATGCCAAAGAGACAGAGAGCAGAGGGCAGGCCCTACAGGCCAAGCAGCCTGAGTTGAAGGGAGGGAGGTGAGGGAGGTGGGAGAGGGTGGACCAGCACCCACATTGGAGCCTGGTGCCCTGGAGTTACAGTGATCAGATCAGCAAGGCTAGAGTTTAGGGAACACGTGTGCCCCTAGGAGCAGAGGTTCTAGGGAACCAGGTAGTCCCAGGGGAGCCTGAGATGGGGAGGGGTCAGATGCTCTGAAAGCTGAGGCCCTGTGCTCTGTGTCTGCTGAGGAGCCACACCGCAGTGGTGGCCCGAGACAGTAGGACATGCTCACAGCTGTGGAGGCTCAAGTCCAATGCTGAGGCGCCAGCTGTCCTGGGGAAGCAGCCTTCTGGCCCCTCCTAGGCCGTGGCTTGTGGCTGCGTCCCTGAATCTCTGTCCGCTTCGTCATATTCCCACCACCTTGTTTTTATTTTCAAGGCAGGGTTTTGCTATGTAGCCCAGGCTAGCCTCCAACTAGCTATCCTGCTGCCTCAGCCTCCTGCATGCCACGCCCTGGCACACAGCCTTCTATTTCTGGGCCACACTCTTCTCTTTGCATTTGGAGGCCACTTTACTCATCCCAAGATGCTTGCCTTCACTATAGCTGCAAAGACCTTTTAATAGACGGATTCTGGACTTGGATCTGTCATTTCTCTCTCCTGTACCCTCCTGCTGCCCCACCCTCCCACCCAAGGTCACCCTTCTAGGTTTATATTTAGATCCTGCACATGAGGGGAGGCATCCAACATCTGTCTTTCAGGTCTGCCTGGCTTATTTCGCTTAACACTGTGACCCCCACTCACCCGCCCACCCAGGTCCATCTAGCCGGCTACAAATGGCATTTCAGTCTCCTTTATTTTTTACTTTATGTGTACGAGTGTTTTGCCTGAATGTGTGTACACGTGCCACATGCACGCAGTGTCCACAGAGGCCAGAAGAGGGTGTCCCACGCCCCCTCGGCCTCTGACCTGGGATTACAGACAGTTGTGAGCTGCCATGTGGGTGCTGAGAATCAAACGTGGGGCGTCTGTAGGAGCAGCCGGTGCTCTTAACCACGGAGACAGCTCTCTGACCTCTAATTTCAGTCTCTTTCTGACTGAGTCAAATCCCAGTTTGCGTAGGCAGCATATTTTCTTTATTCAGTCATCAGCTTATGGGCATTTCTGTTTGCTGACTACTGTGAATAGGGCAGCCATAAGCGTGGATGTATAAGTGTCCTGGCGGTATATCGACTTAGATCCCTTTTGTTGTTCTATTTTTAGCTTTTGGAGAAAGCTCCATACTGACTTCCATAATGGCTGAACTAGTTTCCACACCTACCATCAGTGAATACGGATTCCTCTTTCCCCACATCCTCACCAGCACTTGTCATTTTGTCATTTGTTTTCTTTTTCTTTCTTTCTTTTTTTTTTTTTTAAGATTTATGCATGTGTGTGCATGTGTGCATGTGTATATGGGTGTGTGCATGTGTGTGCATGTGTGCGTGTGCATGTGCGTGCGTGCGTGCGTGCGTGTGTGTGTGTGTGTGTGTGTGTGTGTGTGTGTGTGTGTGTGTGTGTGTAGGTGGCCATAAAAACTAGAGGAGGCTCTTGGATCCCCTGGAGCTGGTACTTGAGGTAATTGTGAGCCCCTAAAAGAACGGCAGTTGCTCTAAACCACTAAGCCGTCTCTCCAGCCCATCATTTCTTTTTCTTGCTGATCACCACTCAGCCTAGGGCGAGAGGAACTCTCAAAGCAGTTTAAATGTTTGTTTCCCTGATGGCCGAGAATGCTGAGCAGTCTTTTATGCATTTGCTGGCTATTTGTCTTCTTTAAGAATGGCCTGTTTAAATTCTCTTTTCCATTTATCCGTTGGTTTACTTATTTATTTGCTTTGGAGTGTTTCATTTTTTTAAGTTTATTATAGGTCTCAGATAGTAACCTCCTATCATATTAGAGTTGGCAAAGGTTTGCCCTCTTCTGTACTCTGGCCTTTCACTCCGCTGGTTGCTTCCCTTGCCGGACAGAACCTTTTAAATTTCACAGGATCTCGTTTGTCAGTGTCTGCTGTTGTTTTCTAGGCTTCTGGGGCCCTTTTCAGAAGGTTCCTGCCTATGCCTGATTTTTTATATGCTTCCTCTTGACTTTTCTCCATCAGTTTCAAGGCTTTAGGTCTTACATTGAGGTCTTTGTGTACACACACACACACACACACACACACACAGAGAGAGAGAGAGAGAGAGAGAGAGAGAGAGAGAGAGAGAGAAAGAGAGAGATCTAGCTTTGCTTTTCTTCTTGTAACTACCCAATCATCCCCCCCCCCCCGCCCCAGCACCTTGTGAAAGAAGTGAAAGAGGTTTTCACCAGTGTGTTTTAGTCCTTTTGTCAAAAACAGGCAGCTGTAGCCACGTGGCTTTGTTTCTAGGTCCTCGGTTCTATCCCATTGGTCTACGGGCGTGTTTTAGGGTCTTAGTCTTTGTCACCGTAGCTCTGTAGTGTAGTTTGAGGTCAGGTGTTGTGATGCCTTCCAGTACTGTCAGGTAGGGTCTGAATGACCGCAGGCTGTACAAGTCCAGGCTTACTAATCAACCAAAGAAGGCATTGGCAATTCTGGGATGCCTTTCTTGACCGTCACTATGTGGTCTGTAGGGTCTCGCGTGCTTCTTGTAGACACGGCAGGCCTGGGTCACTGCCTGTCATCTCTCAGCCCCAGTGTGATGGATATCATGGGCATCTAAGGTTTCCTGGCTGGCTGCCTCACAGGGCTCTCTGGGGTCCCTAGGGCTACAGTGTTTGAGTAAGTATTCCAAAAACCAGGCACATGCTGTTCACAGAGAGGGTGGCACTATGAGTGTGCTTGGGGGCGATTCTATTTCCAATCTAAATCTAGGAGGAGGGACCTTTAAGGGCCACAGCTCTGATACCTTCCCACCTTCCTCGTAATGTTCTCAGCCATCAGGCAGATAGGAGAGGGGCGACATTTTCAGATGCAAATGCCTCTCTCAATGGAAAAAGCCTTAAAGCTAACAGATGAACTGTAGGAAGAACGGAACAATCTCTTTAAGAATCTTCATTCTCTGGGTTATAACATCACGCGGGAGTATATGTGTGTGTTGTGTGTTTTTTTAATCGTGCTATCATGAGCAGCAGGTAGGAAAATGTTGATCTTTAATGTGTTAGTAAAACAGCATACATTTGAATATTGGCTTTTTCTGCCATCTGCACCAGTTGACACTGTTTTTCATACCAGCTTATTACATTTCTTGTACAAACATACTTTTGGGTGTCTGTTGATTTATGCTATAGTTGCTCTGGGATTTGTGTTAAAATAGCATTTTAAAACTTATAAAATATTGCTATTTTTCCCCCCCTGCTTGATTCGTTGTCACTTGAGAAGCTCTGGCGTAGCACAAATTTCCCAAGGATGCGGTTAGAAGATTGGGGCAGGCTAACCCAGAATGCTCTAGAAGGTCTAGGAGTGCACACTGAGGGTGCTGGAGGGAGGTCTTCCTGGGGCACGCTGCAGGATCTGCAGTGTTCACCTTCAAACAAACGTCAGCAATAAAGATGAGACGATGTGAGGCTGGAGAGAGATGGCCAAAAACGCACGGCTCTCCCAGAGGGCCCGAGTTCAGTTCTCAGGCCTTACGTCTGGCAGCTCCCGACCTCCTATAACGTAGGCTCCGAAGGGATCTTACATGTCTGGCCTCCTCAGACAAGTGCACATACTACCCTCCCCCAACAGGCCCAACACATATACACAACTAAAAACGAGAAGTTAAAACAAAGAGGGTCTTCATAAAGCTTTTTGTTTGGGGTGGAGTGGGGACTGGAATTCGAACCCGGGTTTTCCACATGCTAGACAAGTCCTCTTCCACAGAGCTACAGTGACACAGGCCCTCACTGAGTTGCCCTGGTTGGCCTTGAACTTGTACTATAGGCCAGAATGACCTTGAATATGTGATCCTCCTGCCTCAGCCTCCCAGGACTGTAGATTATAAGCCTTATACGCCCTGGGCTAGTATGCTTTACTTCTGAAATAGCTTTCTTTAACTAAATCATAAGCTAATCTCCCCGAACTGGCTTGGAATGGGGCAATTTTGCTGATCTGCAGACCCCGACAAATCTGGGGCTCCCTCATACAGAGCGCAAGGGAGACCATCCTGGCATTCCACATGTTGGGCTGGGACAGGGGCTGGGTTATGGTGCCTGAAATAGGATTCTTTAGAGCCTTGGGGGAGGCTTCTCCCCAGTGGATGGTGTCTGCAGCAGGCTGGTGCCGTGGCGAGGCGTTCTGACACACTTAAAAAAAAAAAAAAAAAAAAACCTGGTGCAAACTGCCACAGATGGAGGAAGAGCCGGGATTCAAATTGGAGGCTGTTTTCTAACACGTTAAAGATTTGTGTTTTTACTCACTGCAGAGCACGGGACCAAGATGACTTTTTCTTGTTGTAAAGACAGAACAGGCAGCAGACTCAGCCCTCTAAGTGCCAGGGATGGCGCGCCTGTGACAGCCCGCGTGGAAACGGAAACACAGCCCATCTCCTGCTCCTAGGACTCTGTCCACTCAGGACTCCCCCAGCCTGCACCCCTGGTTTGCTACCAGGCAGGTTCTGCTCCCTGTTACTAAGGCTCAGTCCAGCAGTGACTACAAGCAGGAGAAGTAAGAACGGTTGGCATTCTAGTTCAGTGGTTCTCAACCTGCCTAACGTTCAGTTAATACTGCCTAACACAGGTAATGCTGTGGTGTCTGCCAACCATAAAAGTATTTTCACTGCTGTTTCCTAACTGTAGCTTTGCTACCATTATGGGTTGTAACGTAAATATCTGATAATGTACAAGATGTGTGACCCCAGGGAAAAGGTGAGTTGATTCTCCCCGCCTCCCCCCGGGGTCGCAACCTACAGGTTAAAAACCGCTGTCTAGCTTTTAAGCCAAATTCCCTACGCGCTGTCCTATCCCAGAGAGGGACTCCAGGTCCACTGTGCAGGACAGAAGACTGAGGTACCGAGAGGTGAAATTACCGGCTCAGGGCCGCCCAGCAAGAAATGTAGTGATGTGCTCTGCCCTCGGGGTACCCTGAGGACCTCGGCACTCTCTTGGGCTCCCCCTCCATCTTTCGGTACTCCTTTGTTTCTCTGGAATCTCAGCTCAAGCCTAGGGAAACAGCAAGGGCTCTTTGGGTCTAAAATGGAGTCGTGGGGTGGAGGTGGGGGTAGGGGGATTCTTTTGTAAAACAGAAAGGTGGCGGCCGCGGGAGTTGGGGTTGGGTGCGAGGAGGCGAGGGGGTTCCTCACTGTGTAGCCCAGGCTGGCCTCATGCTCCGCCTGCTTCAGCCTCCTAAGTAGTAGGATTATGAGTCATGTGCAGTTCGTTCCCTAACTTTTTATTTTTGTAAAATGAGGCCCATGGTGGGGACCTGCATAGGGAGGTTTAACATGTAACCGAAGTAATAGAAAAGAGTGACAAACGGGGACACAGCTCAATGCCGTCAGTGCGTGGTGTGGTCCGCGGGAAGGCTGTCTGCAGGCCTGTGTACCAGGAAGGAGCGTTTGGTGCTTCTGAGGCTTGGAATAGGTTACCTGGAATGAGGATTGTTGTTATTGTTGTTATAAAATTTCTTTTTAATTTTCAATTTATTTAAAAATTTTTATTTATTATAATTTATTCATATTACATCCCAATTGTTATCCTCCCCTCGCTTCTATCTCGCCTTTCCCACCCTCCCTCGCTTTTCCGCCCTATTCTGACTTGCTCCGGGCTGGTCACCTTCTACAGAAGCCTCAGGAATAGGCGCCCTCTGCTGGCCAGTGCTGGTAGCGCACGTAGAGGAGCTTAATGGCCATTACTAAGCAAGAAGAGCCCATGAGGAGGGACTAGGACAGAGACAACCTAGGAGAGGGCATCTCCTCTCCTTGCTGGAAGTAAAGTCCCTCGTGAGGACTCACATTCCCTCTGAGAGTAAGGTATGGTGTCTCACACCTCAAGACAGGCCACGGAAGGGTTCTCTGCGTGGTGGTCTCCCAGCAAGAGGAGAGACTCCGGCCATCCAGGAGTATAGTTTTGGAGTTCCTGGGGGCAGGGCTGTGAAGGTGGCGGCGTCCAGCAATCAGGGCTAGAGAGATGTCTTCTGAGCAGTAAAGAGCACTTGCTGATTTTACAGAGGTTCCTAGTAACTCCAGTTGCAGGGGACCCGACACTCTCTTCTGACCTCTGTGAGCACCGCATGCATGCAGTGTATACACACACACACACACACACACACACACACACACACCATGCACAAGGAGCATCCACTGGTCATCGGAGCCTGTGGGCATGGCCAGCCCCTCCATGCCTTCTGCACGTTTGCTATGCTGCTCTGGACTTTACAGTGTCCTTCAGAACTCATGGGCCAAAGGCTTGGCTCCAGGCTGTGTGGGACTGGAGATTGGCCCTTCTGGCGGGGCATGGATCAGGACCTGACTACCTTCTGTGAAGCAATCCTTTGCTGAAGGTCGAACCCAGGTCTTCTGCAAGAGCCACAAATGCTCTTAGCCAATGGACCATCTGTCCAACTCACCTATTCTTGTTTTACTTTTCCTTCTGTCACCCCCATCCCCTTTTTGAAAGCAGGGTCTCTCTCCTATGAGGTTCCCAAGCAAGGTGCAACCTCCTGGTCCTCTTGCCAAAAGCATATACCAGTGCACCCAGCTTCTTGGATGTTCCGGTAGCATCAACACCATGACAACTGGGTTTACCAGATACTCTGTGTCACCTAGATGGGTGACAATATCTGATTTGGGGGAATAAATGAAATAAGGCCAGGTGTACATTGGTGTGAAGTGAAGTCCACCATGGACATAGTCTCTGTGCTCAACATTGTCTGAAATCTACAGCCGAGGGCCCACTACTTCCTGAGCTTGCTGCACTGCACTCTGGGTTGCTGGGGTGGGCACTTGCAGGTTACCCATAGCACACTCAGCAATCTGTGACTTCCATCAGAGAGCATGTCAGCTTCTCTGACTAATCAAAAAAACATAGTGTAAATACCAAACTGGCTTTCACGGTCTTGCTGTGGTGCTTAATTTGAATGGATGAAGTGCTGAAGTCTGGGACTCCTGCAACCTTCATGTCAGCAGAGATGAGCTGGTCAGTGTCTGGGAGAAAAACCAAAGGGGTTCCATATCAGAAAACATGGTGATGTAAGAAAAGGAGCTTTTGCTCGCACCTGTAATCCCAGCACTTGGGAGGAAGAGGTAGGTGGATCTCTGTGAGTTCGAGGCCAGCCTGGTCTACAAAGTGAGTCCAGGACAGCCAAACCAGAAGAAGAAGAAGAGGAGGAGGAGGAGGAAGAGCAGGAGGAGAAGGAGGAGAAGGAGGAGGAGGAGGAGGAAAAGGAGTAGGAGGAGGAGGAAGAGGGGGAGGAAGAGGAGGAGGAAGAGGCATCCAGCACCCTCCTCAGTCACTTTTTGTTTTAAAGAATTAGTGTCATTTTGGTGTTTTGTTTCAGACTTTGAGACAGAGTTTTTCACCATGTCACCTGGGCTGCTGTTGACTCTCCTGTCTTCCTGCCTGTAGCTCCAGAGTGCGCATGTCACCACTGTGACCTCTATTTTACTTGAACATTACAGTGTCATTTGGGCTTTCTAGCTTGTGAGAGCATCCTGAACCCAGCTGAGTCACGGACCCTTGGGAACCTCCCTCTGAATCCTGCTGGAAGCCAGCCTTGGTTTCCCATCTGTAAGATGGGGGTGATGACAAGCTTCTGTTGGGGCTGCTGTTCTACTTCAGGGGGAGGGGGTGCAAGAAGAAGGGCTGCAGGCTTTGTGAGTGACACCATAAGCCTTCGCTGCAGATACCCACAGTTTGCTCATGCCATCCACAGGCTAGCCTGAGGTAATACTCTAGAGCCAAGATGGAGAGGGAGTCCCCTAGATTGGGGCTGCCACAAGTTTCCAATAATTTATCAAGAATCAAGAGCCAGATTTCCTCTGGGAAATATTAGTCCTCAGGTTTACAAAGTGCCTTGGCTGTAAATACCCATAAAAACGACAATTTGTTGGGCCATATTTATTCTGAAGCCGGTCAAAAGATATTAGCACATTGAGACTGGATAAATCTGCCAGTTCCTGAATTCCCTGGTGCTCCCAGCATGCCCTTCTGCTTATGCATGAGCAAACAGGATCCCCAGGCAGGCTGGCCTGGTGTTTCCCACCCTGAGGCTGAGGGTGGTCCTGGAGCTGAAGCCACGGATGCGCAGATGGGCCCAGCCTCAAGAGAGAAAATCTTCCACGTGGAGAGAGTTGCAGAATCCCAGCAGGATCTGACACACAGAGGCTGAGCAGGACCCCGAACCTGGCTCCCATGGCAGCATCTCCTGGGAAGCGGGGTGGGGTGGGCGGCCTGACTTCCTCTCCCTCTCAACAGGGGAGGACTCCTCTTCCCCTCTCCTCCCCTCCCTGCCCATCCTCTTCCTCCTCAGCGACAAATGAGGAGACAACAGATATGAATATGGAGATTTACTTGGGGAGAAGAGAAAAGGAGTGGGGTTATGGCCTGAATGAACCATGAGGGGAGAGAGAGACAGAGAGAGAGGAAGAGAGACAGAGAGAGACAGAGAAAAAGAGAAAGACAGAGAGAGAGGGAGAGAGACAGAGACAGAGCAAGACAGAGAGAGAGACAGAGAGAGAGGCAGAGAGACAGAGAGAGAGGCAGAGACAGAGAGAGAGGCAGAGAGAGAGAGACAGAGACACTGAGAGAAACAGAGAGAGAGACAGACAGACAGTGAGACAGAGAGAGAGAGGCAGAGAGAGAGATAGAGACACAGACAGAGAGAGAGGGAGAGAGAGAAAGAGACAGACAGACAGACAGACAGACAGAGGGACAGAGACAGTGAGAGAGAGAGAGACGTGGGGGGGGGAAGAAAAGGGGCTCCCTTAGAGAAAGTGCATGAGAGAAGAGCCGGTGTGAGAGAGAAAGAAGGAGGCAAGTTGGCCCCTTTTATATCCCTGGCATACCTAGTGGCAGGCTGTGATAATGTCAGAGGTTGCTAAGCAACCTAGAGGCAGGTATGCTAACCCTGGCTACTGTAGATGAGCTCTTTGGCCTTATCAGTGGCCCCAGGATGGCGCCATGGGGGGGGAGAGGGATTCCAGGGCCCTGGCCTTTCCTCTTTGTCTTTCCTTCCTGACCGCAGGAAAGCAGTTTACTCCCCTCCAGGCTCCTCAACATGCCAGGATCCTCACCAGAGGCCCCAAAAGCAACACTTCCGGATGATGGGCCATGAGTTTTCTAAGACCATGAAACACAGCGAATCTGTTTCCTCTGAGTTAATTCTCTCGTGCACTTTGTCCCGGTGACAGGAGGCTAGCACTGAGTCTGCGCACATTGCTGCCTGTGGCCTTGTGGTTGGTCTAGGCTGTTGGACAGTTGTCCTTCGCTCTGTAGATTCTGATAGCTTGACCAGGTCTCGACTCATATACGTTGAGAGCACTGATACCACACACCATCCCCTCTTTATATTTGAGGACAAGAGCAGAGGTTAGCAGTGGAGCCTGGTTTCATCTCCCCCAGGTCTTGGCACACCCACAGCATAGCTGAGGACACAACCAGTTGCCCACTGGCCACCATCCTTTTGGTAAAGAAACAGATGCTGTAGTGCATGGTGCTACTGGCAAGGTCTCTCTACACTGCCCAAGTTGGCTGAGAATTTAAGTAACCCTCCAGTTTCAGCCTTGCGGGTGCTGAGATTGCGGTTGTGTGCACATCATACAAGTTTCTGAGACACTCCGCTGTGAACTGAGCAGGGGCTGGCAAGATCTACGCTGCAGAAGATAAAGGCTTGGCCGAGGCAGAGATGGGTAACCAGTGCCCACAGCCCCAGGAAATCATCTGAGCTACTAGGTGGGTCAAGGTCGGAGATCTTAAGTTCAAGGAAGAGCATTGGAGAAAGCTTTTGTGAGGCTGGTAGGAATGGTGGCCTCAAAGCCACCCAGAGGTAGGGCCAAGACAGGCTTCTTGCCTGAGGCTCCGACTGGCCTCTTTTGGTTGTAGCACTGAGCAGCCCGCCATTACCCCCACCATGGGTTCTGTGCTGACAGACTGTAGATCCCCCCAATA
Source organism: Acomys russatus (assembly GCF_903995435.1). Taxonomy (NCBI): domain Eukaryota; kingdom Metazoa; phylum Chordata; class Mammalia; order Rodentia; family Muridae; genus Acomys; species Acomys russatus. Next base: position 535,947 of record NC_067155.1, on the reverse strand, counting down.
CCCATTTCCCCAATCGTTTATCTCCTTTGATCAGAAACACAGAGGGCAGGGGCATCCCAGGTAAATCAAACATTTCCTGTCTCCCAAAATGGGTTTGTGAAAGCTTATTTGACACCATTACCACTTTTCTGCTTTGAACCGTAAATCAAAAAAACAAAAAAGAAAGAAAAAGAAAAAAGAAAAAAAAATTAAAAATCGTCCATTCATCCACTTTAAAAGTAATGTCTTTCTTATGCATAATTACTTGGACCCAGTGGAGATCCGTGCACGGTAAATCCACTCCTTTAAAAGGTTCCCCCAAGTACATCCATGACATTAAATTGGTGTAGAGCAAATTTATTTATTTAATAGGCTTGTTCTTTTAACTGGTCTGATAACCGTTGCTGTTCACTGTTTGGTTTGTCGAGGAGGGGGCGCGTCTGCATTAATCTATCCGATGTATTTCTGTGGCAGGTATTTATGTAAAATACTTCTCGGGGAAATGAGGGTGAATGCAATTTATTGGCTTAGCACATTGACTCTTAAGTGGCTTTCGGGGGGGAGCCACCTGGTGCGCCCTGAAGATCAGGGGAGAGTGTCTTAAAATAATTTAAAATAATTAAAGGAAGGGAACGGGCCCAGGCGGGGTGGGCTACCAGGAGAAAACGTGGAACGCTGTGTTTGGGTGAAACTGGACTATAAGAAAAAGGAGGGGAGAAGAGGGAGGAAAAAGAAGAAGAAGAGAAAGAAAATGTGAGGAGACGGATCAGTAACAATATGTACTTTCACAGCGTTTGGGCGAGCTGAGTTGGAGGCAAACCTGCCGGTCGGTCGGGCCTTGTGAAGTTGTGTGCTTTATGTCATTTTGTTTGTAGCTCCTGATGGTGTTGGAGTGAAAGCAGACAGGCCCAGCTGGTGGAGGCGAGGGAGAGAAATGCTGAATTTTTAGCAGCTCGCATTTATTTTTAGGCATTTGGTGGTATCTTTAGATTCCCAGTAAAGGAGCCCATCAGAAGACCACATGTGAAATCATTAGAATGTAAAAAAAAAAAAAAAAAAAAAAAAAAAATACAAGACAGAACCTGAGCCACCCCAGAACCAAGCTGGGCTCCTCCAGCCTGAGAGCAACCCCTGTCACCCTGCAGACCTGGCTCCCTGCACCCGTCCCTGGAGGGACACAGGGTGCAGAGCCTGTGCAGCCGCCAAGCACCGGATCTCCTGTCTAGCTGGGGTCCTGTCTCCTTCCTGGCTCCAGGGTGGGGTCAGGCCTGGTCGCCACCCCTGGCTCAGGGACAGAGAGCCTGTAGTGGACATTGTGAGTAGTGTGACCTGGCATTTGGGACCTTAGTCTGCTGTGGATACGGAGAGGGCTGCCTGAGAGAGCGGGCCTGAGCAATGAGGACTTGGCCTTTTTAGAAGGAACACTTGGTCACTCTTGGACTCCACTGAGATCTCTGGCGTTGGCTTAGCAAGCAATATGTGGCCTGCATCCATTCAGGAGCCTTTCTCGGGAGGCCCCAGGCATGCTGCACTGCAGTCTGCTGGGAGTCCGGGCAGACAGGTGCCCTCCCTCCACAAGTTTGTAACATTGGTAAGTCCTTTAGAAACAAAATCCACATTCAGAGGATTGTTGTCAAGTCCCTGTGCTGGCTTGGGAGGTGACTTTTCTCCTCTTCTTCACCAATTCTCCTCCTCCCTTTCCTCCTCCCTCCCCTTTCTAGGTCAGCCTGGGGCTTCTTGTAAGCCAAGCAGGGGCTCTACCACTGAGACACACACCAGCACCTCACTGGGGGATTCTAGACAAGGGCTCCACCACTGAGCCACACCCCAGCCCCTCACCGGGAGATTCTAGAAAGGGACTCTACCACTGAGCCACACCCCAGCCCCTCACTGGAGGATTCTAGGCAGGGGCTCTACCGCTGAACCACACCCCAGCCCCTCACTGGGGGATTCTAGGCAGAGGCTCTACCACTGAACCACACCCCTACCACCTCACCGGGTAGGAATGCTACTGCTGAGCCCACCCCCAGCCCCTGAAAATAATGTTCTTAAACTGGTTTCAGTCAGTCTCTGACCTCAAAGTGGCCTATGTCCCAGAGGAGATAAGCAGACTGATGGTGACATGTTAGAACACCTGCCCGCCTCTCCTCAACTCATTTTCTCACTGAACTCTTTGTCTATGCGTCTTTTTTAACTTTGAGACCAAGCACACAGTAGATGCTACTGCGAACACCCCTCCTCAATGTCAAATGCGATGGGTAATGGTGACACCCTGGTTTAGAAGTGTGCAGAAGGTGGCATGGGGCATCTGGGAAGCAGCCCAGCCCAGCTGCCTGTAGTGCTGCCCAGACCCCACCCTGGGGACCATGGCTGCTGGCCAGGGGCAGCTTTCCCAGTGGCATGGGACAGACAAACAGTGATCAGCTGTTAGACACTCCAAAGCCTTGGAGTCCTGTTTTGGGTGTCACCTTAACCACAGTGTGAGGGACCTGAGGACATATTCCAAATCCCTCTGGGTGTCAGACTGTGTGTGGGGGTTGAATGGCTGTGGTCCCCAGTGCAGAGAGGAGCAGTGGGCAAAGGCCTGATGAGGAGAAGCCAAAGGCTTGCTGGAAGCTTCTGGGGCTCCTGGGGCCTCCCAACCTACTTGCTTTGTTAAAAACTCTTGTCATGGCAGCATCATTCTGTGCAGTGGTGGTGGAGGCTCTGTCCTCAGAGGCTAGCTCTGATTTACCTGGCATCCCTCTGCCCATCATCGTGTGTGTGTGTGTGTGTGTGTGTGTGTGTGTGTGTGTGTGTGTGTGTATGCAAGGCTCTCTAGAGATCAGAACTGAGAGAGAAAGGGGTCAGGAGAGGGTTATCAGCCTGGCTTACAAGCTATAGTCCAGCTAGTCTGACAATGGCTGTCTACAAACAGAACTTTCAAGAATCCAGTAGTTAACCGGGCGTGGTGAGGCACGCCTTTAATCCCAGCACTTTGAAGGCAGAGGCAGGCGGATCGCTGTGAGTTCGAGGCCAGCCTGGTCTACAAAGCGAGTTCAGGACAGCCAAGGCTACACAGAGAAACCCTGCCTTGAAAAACAAACAAACAAACAAACAAACAAACAATCCAGTAGTTGTTCGGTTGAGGGTGCAGGTCCACATTGGTCTTCCGTAGACGCTGGAATCCCACAGAAGGGCACTCTAATGCCAGTGAACGGATGGACTATCAGTGAGAGTTTCTGCGAGCAGGCAGAGAGAGCCAGCTTCCTTCTTCCGTGTCCTTTGTGCAGGCTGCCACCAGAGGTGTGGCTCAGATTAGAGGAGGGTCTTCCCACTCCAAAAGATCCACATTTGGATCTGGACGATGGTGGTACACACCTTTAATCCCAGCACTCAAGAGGCAGAAGCAGGTAAGTCTCTGAGTTCGAGGCCAGCCTGGTCTACAGAGCGAGCTCCAGGGCAGCCAGGGCCACAAAGAGAAACCCTGTCTCAAACAAACAAACAAACAAACAAACAAACACACACACACAATCTAGATTTTGGTAGTGTTGGCCTTCCCATTTCAAATAATTCAATCAAGAAAAATTCCTCACAGGGTGTGCACAGTCGCTGGTTTTAGTTAATTCCAGATGTAGTCAAGAACAGCCGCCATGCAGTCTGTCCAATTATAGTATCTATGTACCCATCACATTTTAAGACCTCTGTCTCTCCACAGTTGCGGGTGACTACCAAGGCAGAGGATAGCTACCTCCCTCTTGCCTCTCACCGGGAGCCTGCCTCTGCCAGACCCTTCCCTTCCCTCAAGTCACACAGAGAAAATGAACTGTCACCATCAGCCCTGCCCAATGCAATGCTCTTAGCCATATTCATAGCGTTCCACAGGTTTGTGGTTCGACAACTTCAAACGCCATTCAATAGCTCGGCTTAGAGGTGCACAGTACGCACTTTGGAGGCTGAAGCAGGAAGATTGCTGTGAGTTTTTTTTGTTTGTTTGTTTGTTTTTGTTTTTGTGTTGTTGTTGTTGTTGTTTTGAGACAGGGTCTCTCTGTGTAGCCTTGGCTGTCCTGGACTTGCTTTGTAGACCAGGCTGGCCTCGAACTCACAGCGATCCGGCCTGCCTCTGCCTCCCGAGTGCTGGGATTAAAGGCGTGCACCACCATGCCCAGCTTTGCTGTGAGTTTTTATAGCTTCTTGGGCCACATAGTGAGTTCCAGGATACCTAGGACCATGGTGTCCAAAAAACAAACAAAAAGAACCAATAAATAAACAAATCCCACTTTTTGACTCATGTGTGGGAGCACATGCTGTGGCCTCAGAACTCAGGAATCTGAGGCAGAAGAATGACAAGTTCAAGGCCAGCCTGCCCTACATCAGCTGTCTCGAACAACAAACAAGGAAGAGCTCTAAGCAAAGTCCATGCCCTTGTTTGCAGGGTGAGCATGCAAAGCTTTATTCTTGAGGTCACGTGAGTTTTCTGGAAGGTTCAGATGAGTCAGCCCAGCCTCTTCCACTGGCCTCTATGAGCCATGTGCGGGGAGCCCCAGGTAGATGGCTTACTGCAGCAGGCTCCCAGTGCCCACTGGGCCAGCTCTCCATCCTCTGTTTGCTGTCACTGTTTGCTCTGTTTCAACGTTCTTCTCAAGTCTTCTCCTAACTGTCCTCATCTCTCCTTCCTACCTTCCAGGGAGGATATGACAGGCCTCCTCGGTGTGTGCTGTGGGCTTTCATCGTAGCCCCGGCCAGGCAGAGAGGGAGAGTTTCTGGAATCAAAGGCATTGTGTAGTCACTCCATGATGTCCAGTAGAACTCAGTTCCTCCTACAAAACAACCAAGGGAAACCTCCCCTGCTACAGGAAAGTAGCTCTGAGAAGAGATGGCTTTGTGGCGGTTGCTGGCTTTGTTTCAATACACCCAAGCCTAAGGGGCTGGTGAGAGGCAACACTTGCCTGGGGTGCCCTGAGCCCCAGAGCAGACTGGCTGCTGTGTACTGCCCAGGCCCAGCTGGACATCTTATGAACCTGAGGGCATGCTGTGCACACATCCCTGCAAAAAGGGGGTGGGTGGGAAAGACGGCAGGTTAAGAGGTCAAACTGGGTCTAACTTGAACCTTACTTAGACCAGCAACTTCATGACCCTGCAGAGACTCTTCGCCTTGCCGAAGTTTTTTTCTCTTCACACAAGGGATTAGAAGCAGGTGTGTGGCTCACCGACAGCTTGCTGAGCATCAGCTAGGCCCTGGGTTCCATCCCAGCATTGTGAAATAAAAACCAAACAGTCCAACATGGAACTGAGGGAGGAAAGGAAGGAGATAGCTTCAACATTCTCGAGGGTGCTGAAGAGCAGCTGACAAGGGGTATGCGTGCCTGTGTGTGTGTGCGTGCATGAGTGCATGTGCATGCATGTGTGTGTGTGCATGCATGAGTGTGTGCGTGCATGAGTGCATGTGTATGCATGTGTGTGAGTGGATTGCGTGCATGTGCGTGCATGTGCGTGCGTGCATGTGCATGAGTGTGTGCGTGCATGAGTGCATGTGTGTGCATGTGTGTGTGTGAGTGTGCATGCATGTGTTTGCAGAAGCCTCGGGAGAAGAGAAGCGGTCATTGGATCCCCTGACGTTGGTGTTAGAGGTACCTGTGAGCCAACTGCCAGTGGTGGCTGGAACCCGAACTCAGGTCCTCTACAAAAGCAGCAAGTGCTTTTCTTGACTGCCGAGCCATCTTTCCAGCCCCAACCTCTGAATTCTTAAAACGAGCCAGTGGCAGGACATCGTAGTACAGGCCTGTCATCCCAGCTACATGGAAGGCTGAGGTAGGAGGATCAAAAGTACAAGGCCAGTCTGAGTCACAGAGTTCTAGACTTGCTTGAAGATGTGGGTCAGGAGCAGAGCACCTGCCTGGCGTATGCAGAGTCCTGGGTTCAAATCCTGAACAATGCATCTGTGACAGGTGCTTTAGTGGGTCTAGGAAGCCTTCAGTGAAGGGTCTTCCCAGCTCCTATGTGACTGTATCACATAAGCAACGGAAGAGAGGCTGCTCAAGTGGGTGCTAAGACACTGCAGAGGGCACACCTAGGTAAGACAAGGGTGCTGCGTTTCTTGCTCTGTGGAATTTTCCTGGATCTACTGGGGACTGTGGTGAAGCAGATGTTGACCTGAGAAATTGTAAAATTATAAAATGTAAGACGCTTGTTTGCCCTGCCTACCCAGAGGCTTCTCCCAGTTCTCGTTACTGCTAGCCTCAGGAGTTACACCCTAGTTCACAGAATAGCTATATGCGAGCTCCCAAATATCAGAGGTCCCATACGGTTTCCAGTAACCGCCCTAGGGACCCACACCCAAGTCCACACAAGAGGTCTCCCAACGCCAGATGTCCTAATGTCCATATGCTCTAACTTGATAAGCAACCCCACCTGCTTTGTGGTTTTAGCCTTTAAAACTAGCCTGTAACAGTCACTGGGTGACTGGCCTCTCGAGTGTGAGGGACCCTGGCGCGTCAGCAATAAACCTTTGCTTTTGCATCAGTGCGTTGTGCCTCATGTGGTCTCTCACGGCGACCCACTTCTGAAGTTGGGCGTGAGGGTCCAACAGACCCAGAAGCCTCTTGGCTCCTCAGGCAAGTGAAGGTTGGTCTCTCAGGCAGGGCTGTGCCCAGGAGAAGGACACAGTCATTTAGACAGCAGGGTTTCTTCTCAAAGCCTTTCCTTGCTCATCGCAGCAGGCAACTTGACTGTTCAAAGTGAACATGAGCTGGCCTGGATGCCCCCCTCAGAAGTCATCAGCCTGGAGCGATGGCTGAGGTGACCCTCCCTTCTCCCCTCCACCCATAAGCATATCATAATGAATCGTGGAAACCACAGTGCCCCCAGGGAATGGCACCCCTGTCTCACTCTATTTAGAACTGTGGTCTCAGAGCTCAGAAAGACCTCTTCCAAGGGCTTGACACGTGTTCCAGTGAGCCAGGCACACCGGACACGGTGACAGGGGCGTGGTCTTGGGTCTGGAGGTGAATGACACCGGGGCTACCACGTTGAGAGAGTGGATAGAATTATGTGGTGCATTCTGGGTGAGGAATGGCCAAGGCTCATGCTCACCCCCACCTCCCTCAGCCCTCAGAGAAATCACCTGGAGGACAGCAGGTCCCAAGGCTCCAGGGGACAGAACAGGGAAGGCAGAGGGCAGGGCCCCAGGGGAAGGATAACGAGATAAAAGAAGGTAAGATGTGGACTTGTACTGTGATCACAGAGAGACCAGGTTTCTCCCAAAGAAGGGACTTTAGGGACAGAAGGGACCATGATGTTGTGATACGCTGCCTCTAAAGAAACTTCCCCCAAGAAGCTCAGCATCCGAGGGTTGAGCTAGCCAGGCAAACCATACTTGGTGAAGTAAGAACTCTCCCCACGCCCAATCGCCGATAAGAGACTATTGCAAAGGCAGAGGGCACGCAAAGCCACAGGGAAATGGCGGCTATAATTATTTTCTCTGATTTCAAACCTGACATCTCTTTTTAAAAGTCCTGACCTTCACTTAGAACTCACTGTCTCAAACTCTAAAATTTAAAAAAAAAAAAAAAAAAAAAAAAATCAAAGATTTCCCAGGAGCTAGATAGGATGCTCTCACTACAGAACTGGAGCCCTTAGATCAAAGACTTGCCTGGCTTTTAACAAAAGTCGCCAGCTCTTACCTATAGCGCTCCAAATCACAGCCCAGGCCGCAGACCTCGGGGGAGAGGTGATTCCAGAAAGACTTGATAAGCCAGGTGGCTCATAGCTTCTTTCTGGTTCCTGGGGGGAAGAAAGACTCCCTTAGCCAGGGCTCAATTATTTCACACTCGTGTGGCTCAGGGCTGCTCAGAGAAAGTGCAGGTCCCTTGAAGCAAGAGTCCCATGGTTACACAGCCCGTGGAGAAACAGTCACTCAAACTCCTCTTTCTCCCTACGACCCAAATCTGTCTAGATTTATTGCATTTGTGTGACTGTGATGGGATCGCAGACAAAGCCAGGCGAGGTGTGATCCCAGAGGTGGCAGTCCGCAGCTCCCATGGCAGCCAGGAAACAGTCAGTGTGTGGGAGGAGGGGCAAGGACCTAGCCTCAAGGGCACTTCCTCTGTGATGTGCTTCTACCAGTAAGTCCTTCCCTTTCACCACCTCCCATAATGCACTGTGTCCATTAAAGGGTTACTCCATTTGGTTAGGACAGGCCCCCTCATAGAAGCATCCAGATAATGCCTTCGCTAATCTCCTTGGCGCCATCGAGGTGAAGGGCTGAGTGAAATTGTTGGACATGATAACAAAGGGCTGCCTGCATCTAGTGAGAAGCCATGGAACATCTGGCTGGCCGAGGCCAGGTCACAATGGCGAGAGAGGAGCAGAGCTAGCGACAGAAGTCCACAGGGGGGACGCCATCTCAGCCCAAAGCAGGCAAAGCCATGTGTGCTCTCAGAGGACAACCACAGGAAACCAGTAAACCCTGAGACCATACACAGAATGACAGACACCACAGTGTCTTCGGAAATGTAGCAACTATCACTCATGTTTTAGTTTACTTCAGTCAAAAACTGAGAATCAGCTGGTTTTCAGTAATTCTCAGGTACGATTTGTGGGTGGTGGTGGGGGGAGCTAAATGGAAAAAAAATCATGTCAGCCATTTTAAGTGGATTCTGACTAGGATTTTTGTGCTTTTTTTTTTTTTTTTTTTAACCTTTAAAGTGTGCATCTATTTATTTATTTATTTTAGTGTGGGAGATAAGCGTGCATGTGCCATGGTGGGCATGCAGAGGTCAGACGACAACTGCTTCTCTCTTTTCACCATGCAGGTCTGGGGATCAAACTCAGGCTACCATGTTTGGCAGTATGCCCTTTGCCCACTGAGCCGTCTGCATGGCCCTCTTGTTAGCTTCTTTTTGTAACTAAAACAATCATTTCTCTTCAAGGACTTAAGTTTCTCCTTTAATGTTTGTGCCTTTGTTAGAGATAAGGTCGGTTTGTGTAGCCCAGGATGGCCTGGATGTCTCAACCCTCCTGCCTCAGCCTCCAGATAGGACTGTTATTAAGCATTGCTGGGCCTGGCTTCTTCTGTTGTTGTTTTTGATAAAGTTGACTAATTTGTGACTAATTTAATTGTTAACTAAAATTTTTTGTTTGTTTGGTTGGTTGATTGGTTGGCTGGTTTTTCGAGTTGACTCGCTTTGTAGCTGGCCTCGAACTCACAGCGATCCGCCTGCCTCTGCCTCCCGAGTGCTGGGATTAAAGGCGTGCGCCACCACGCCCGGCTTGCTAACTAAAAATTTTAATGCTTCCTTTTCATTCTGAAATTATCTAAATTTTATGAGAAAACAGTGAAAAAATAGGACAAAGAAACTAAAGACACAGAGGGAGAATGATATCCTTTAAAAAGAAAGAAGGAGCCGGTTGTCTCAGTTCGTAAGAACGCTGGCGGCTTTTGCTGAGGAGCTGAGTTTGGTTCCCTGTACCTATATGACAGCTCACAACCATATGCAACTCCAGTCCCACTGGATCTACTGCCCTCTTCTGGCCTCTGTGGGTACTACACACACATGGTTCACATGTATACATGCAGACAGATACTCATACACACAAAAATAATAATGAAAAAATAAACAACAATTTTTAAGGCAGAATTTCTCTGAATAGCCTTGGCTGTTCTGGAACTCACTCATGTGCTACCACTTCCCTGCTGTAAACAAATATTTTTTTAAAGATTTATTTATTTATTATTATATATACAGTGCTCTGCCTGCACGTACACCTACAGGCCAGAAGATCTCATTATAGATGGTTGTGAGCCACAATGTAGTTGCTGGGAATTGAACTCAGGACCTCTGTAAGAGCAGTCAGTGCTCTTAACCACTGGAGCCATCTCTCCAGCCCCATAAACAAATATTTTTAAAGGACTAAGACACCCCCCCCGACTTGGATCCCCAAATACTGGTCTTCACATGAGTGTATTGTCATTTTCTCTTGATGGATAGGAAGCAGATGGTTTCTTTCTGAAAACTATGGTAAGTCACATATGCAACCCCCCTTTCTCTCTAAGTACATCATTAAGAATTCTCTAAAGAAGAAGAGAAACCAAGGGGGCGGGACATTGCTGAGACAAGCTGCTGACCTAAGACAGGGTAGGCTTCTGGGAAGATATAGGGGTGACTCTAGCAAAGACCGCTAGTAGCAGGGGTCATGGAGACTGAAAAGCCCACCTTTCAGCCAGACAGGACTGGTAGTAAAAGGAGGGGAACACCAACCCACCCACAAAGACCTTTCCTCAAAATTTATCCTGCCCACAAGATGTGCAGGGGTAAAGCTAGAGCAGAGATTGAAGGAATACCCAACCAATGCCTGGTCCAGCCTGAGACCCACACTAAGGAAGAGAGCCAACCTCTGACACTATTAACAATACTATGCTATGCTAACAGACAGGAGCCCAGCAAAGGTGTCCTCTGAGAGACTCCACCCAGCAGTGGATTGAAATAGATACTGAGACTCACAGCCACCAAACACTAGGCAGAGTATGGGGAGCCTTGTGGAAATGCTGGGGGAAAGATAAAAGGACCCAGAGGGTACAAGAACTCCAGAAGAAGACCAACAGTGTCAACTAACCTAGGCCCTCAGGGGTTTACAGAGACTGAAGCACCAACCAAAGACCATGCATGGCCTAGACCCAGGCCCCCTATACATAGGCACCTGATGGGCAGCTGGGTCTTCATGTAGGTCCCCTAGTAAGGGGAGCTGGGGCTGTCTCTGACATGGACTCTGTTGCTTGCTTTTTGATCACTTCCTCCTGGCAGAGCTACCTTGCCAAGTCACAGGGGAAGAGGATGCACTCAGTCCTGGATGCTGATGAGACTTGATATGCTGGAGGGGTGGGGGTAGGGTAACAGGTGGGGGTGGGGCTCCCCTTCTCTGAGGAGTAGGAGGAGAGTGGGGATAGGGGACAGAGGGAGGGAGGATGGGACTGGAAGGAGAGGAGGGAAGGGGCTATGGCTGGGATGTAAAGTGAATAAATAAATTTTAAAAAGAAGGAGGAGGAGGAGAAGGAGGAGGAGGAGGAGAAGAACTCTCTAAAGACAAAGATGCTCTTGTATGTAATCTCCATTCAGTTATCACCAAACCCTTTACTACATCACTGGGACTGGGATTCTAGGGACTTGAAGGTGACAATTCAGACATCTCAGATGTGATTGATGTTTGTGCTTCCTGTAGTTTGGACACAGTGACGCTACTGTAGCTGCATCATTCAAGCACCAGCTTGGGATTCACTAGTGCACCTGGCCTGTCCATTCACCACCAGGCACAGTGCTGAGGCCAGGATCAGCAGTAGGACTCCGTCAGACTAACAAGCCGAAGGTGATATGCCCATTTCTCATTTTTTTTTTTTTTCCTCCCAATGCCTCATCTTACCCCCTACTCTGGGGCTTCTGTGAGTTGAGTTGCACTCAACTTTAAGAATCATTTTCCCGAGCCGGGCGTGGTGGCGCACGCCTTTAATCCCAGCACTCGGGAGGCAGAGGCAGGCGGATCACTGTGAGTTCGAGGCCAGCCTGGTCTACAAAGTGAGTCCAGGATGGCCAAGGCTACACAGAGAAACCCTGTCTCGAAAAACCAAAAAAAAAAAAAAAAAAAAAAAAAAAAAAAGAATCATTTTCCCCAGGGCAGTCACTTCTGAGAACACACTGCCACACTGCGGTCAGAAGGGCACACTGGCACACTGTTGGGGGCCCCCCCTACTCCCAGGGCCTGAGAGGAGGCGAGGGACGGAGGCTGGGGCACTGACACACTGCCAAGGCATGAGAGGTCCTCGTGTTTGTGGGTAGGCCAAGTAGACCTGTTGCTGTGTAGAGTCTGCTGAGCTGTGTGGAAATCACTATTACCCTTGGGACCTTGGGTCACAGGTGCTGTGTTCAGTACATTTGTATATCGGCATGGACAAAGAGCAAACTGCAGCTCTCACCCAGGGAGAAGGCCAGGACTCATTTCTGTGAACTTTTGATCAGGAGTCAACATGGGCAGAGCAAGAGTGGTCAAACAAACACTGGACAGGGCTTGAGGGGGGCGGTGAGGGGAGGGGGAAGGGGGGATAAGGGAGGTGGAGGGTAGAGGCAGGCAGATGTCTGCAAGTTTGAGGTCAGCCTTGTCTTCATAGCAAGTTCCAGGACATAGTGAGACCCTGCCTAAATACAGACCAAGGGAAAAAATGTTAATTCCATACTTTTAAAGTTAAAGTTAATGGGGAAAGTAAACAAGAAACTAAATATCAAAATTTCAAACTGAGGCAGGATTAGCAAAGAGTGTGGAAAGGGAGCAGTGACACTGGGTGACAGAAGTGGACCTGTGTGCCAGGATTCATGTGAAGCTGATCGTCTCTGAGCACAGGGTGTCACAGCAACCTATGTATTGGCACCCAGCAGTTCTGTGTGTGCTTGGGGTGGCCATGAGGCAGAACACAGGTGGAGGCCCCTCTTAGCAGGGCGGGCCTGGCTGCTCTCCTCAGGGATGCTGTTTCTACAGAGACCAGACATCCCCTGACAGATGGCCACTGCCTCCGACGATGCCTTCCTCCACACAAGGCCAATCCCTGTGAGAACTGACCACTACATTCGGCATGGGGTCGTTGCTATCGCTGCCTTCCTGGTACCCCTAGTCCGGGGCTGATAACTATCTGATTGATTGTCAGGGAATGGCCACACGATGTGTTTTGTGGTGGGGAACGCTCATAGCCACAGCTCATCCAGAGCACTAGAAGGTCGCACTTATGACTTAGACTGCTGTGACGGGAAGTGCCACACCATGTGCGGCTGGGGTGCTGTCTGCTAAACCATAGCTTGTGCACCTCTGCCACAGTGGGTATGCAGAGGCCTTGTGCTTTAATGCAGAAGCACGCTGGGAACTAGATTGCTTCCTCCTTGCCACCTCCAGGGTCTCTCAGGCAAAACCTATGCTTCCTGTCATCACAGCTGAGCTAGGTGGTTCTTCTTCTTCTTCTTCTTCTTCTTCAGATTTATTTATTTAGTATACAGTGTTCTGCCTGTATGTACACCAGCAGGCCAGACGAGGGCACCAGATCTCATCATAGATGGCTGTGAGCCACCATGTGGTTGCTGGGAATTGAACTCAGGACCTTTGGAAGAGCAGACGGTGCTCTTAACCACTTAGCCATCTCTCCAGCCCCAGCTCGGCTCTTCCATTAGAGAATGCTACTTGTTCCACTGAGCAGGGACAGCGAGGAAGAAAAAGAAGAGGAGGGGAAAAAAGAGAAAAATGGAAAAAGAGGAGGATGGTGGGAAAGAAGGGGAAGAGAAGAAAGTGAAGGGAAAGGAGGAAAAAGAGGAAACTGCAGTCCTAGTATGTGGGAGGCTGAGACCAGAGGGTCACAAGTTCTAGGCCAGCATGGGCCACATAGAGAGATCTTGTCTCAAAAGTACAAAATAAAACAAACAAAACCATGAAAATACAACTATATGAAATAGGGGAAGTATTTGTAAATTATTTATTGGATAAAAGCTTAACATGTAAAATATGTAAAGAATGACTTCAACTCAACACAGCAAGGAAGACAAAGCAGGCCTTATAGTGCAAATCTGTAACTTCAGCTGCTTGGGAAACTGAGGTTGGAGGGGGGGCGGGTTGTACATTCAAGGATCCCCTGAGCTATAAAATGAGTTCAAGGTCAGCCTGGGCAAACCATGTGAACTAGGCTGAAAAGTAAAAAGTAGAAACAGGGCTGGGATGTGTAGGCATAGGGTTATTGTGTGATTCAAATTCTGATTTCTGTACCTGTACCTGTGTCTGCTTGCAGTCCTTGTTCTGACAATGTCCTGTCTTGATGGTGTGTAAACACTGCTCCCCATTTGTCCCCTGTTATGCCAATAAAGCAGCTAACAGCCAGTCGCTGAGCAGGGGAGAGACTAGGGCTGGACTTCCTGCTAGCGGGGGGTGGGGTGAGGGTGGGGTGGGGGGTAGGGTGGGGGGTGGGGGGTGAAGGAGTTAGAAGAACAAGTAAGGGGATTCTGCCAGGGGATTCCACCATGGGAGAGGTCCAGGAGACATCAGAAGAGAGAGTTGAAACAAGAAAAGCTACACAGTGCAAGTATTCCTGGGAGGAATATATTATGGGAGGAAACCAAATTAGTTTAGAGGGTTATGAATAGTGTAATAGAAGCCTGGCATGGTGGTGCACACCTGTAGTCCCAGCACTCAGGAGGCAGAGGCAGGAGTATCTCTGAGTTCAAGGTCAGCCTGATCTACAGAGCAAGTCCAGGACAGCCAGGACTACACAGAGAAACTCTGTCTCGGACTCCTCCCTGAAGAATAGTGTAATGACTTCTTGGTTATTGTGTTGTGAAGCCTGTTATTAAACAAATATGAGCCAGGCGTGGTGGTGCACGCCTTTAATCCCAGCACTGGGGAGGCAGAGGCAGGCAGATCACTGTGAGTTCGAGGCCAGCCTGGTTTACAAAGCGAGTCTAGGACAGCCAAGGCAACACAGGGAAACCAAAACAAACAAACAAACAAACAAAACAAAACAAAAAAAAACCAAAAAAAAACAAAAGCCCAGCTAAACAAATATGAAAGAGTCACAAGAGAAACAAACACAGTTTCGTAAAAATAACTCTAACAGGAATGCAGCTCAGCGGTGCAGTGCCTGTCTGTGTGCAGTGCCTGCCTGGTGCAGTGCCTGTCTGTGTGCAGTGCCTGCCTGGTGCAGTGCCTGTCTGTGTGCAGTGGTTGGCTTGCGTAGGTGCGGTGCCTGCCTGTATGCAGTGCCTACCTACATGCAGTGCTTGTCTGGGTACAGTTCCTGTCTAGGCGCAGCGTTTGTCTGGGTGCAGTGCTTACGTGAGTAAGCTCAATGCTCAACTCCACACAAACCTGAAAGCAAACAAACACAGTCTCAGCGACTGGAATGAGCAATGATGGAAGGACTAGAATAGTTACAACTCCAACAACAACAAAAGCATAATGGCCCCGCGAAGATATCCTCAGCCTCACTAATTAGGGAGACACAAATCAAAACCAAAGTGAGACATCACCGCACCTCCGATAGAACGCCTGCTGTGGGCTAAAGGACAAAGTGAGACAGAAAACGCTCTGTGGGATGAGAGACTGGAGTCTTTGCGTACGGCTGGTGAGACTTTAAAATGATGAAGACGCCGCTTTTAATTTAAAAATAGAATTTCCGCACAGCCCAGAAAGGCCACCCTAAGACTGAAGCCAAAAGAACATGAAGCAGGAAACTTGCACTGGTGGGGTTGTCCTTAGCGTTGTTCACAACAGCCGAAACCAGGAGGGATCCGTACTGCTCAGCTGATGGGCGGATCCCACAAGGTCAAATGCGCAGCATCCACACAGAAGAAGGGCACTTCCGAGTCAGGCTACCACCGGGAGGAGCCCTGAAGGCTTCATGCCGGTGCAGAGACTGGCTTTGGTGGGATGAACACACGGTTCTGCTGATATGAAATCCCCAGAATAGGCCAAGCCACAGGGACAGGGCTAATTCACAGATAAGTGGAATAGAGTTGGGGGGGGCAGTTATGGATATATGGATATCATATTTCTGTTTGAAGTAATGGACAAGAGAAACCCTATCTTGAAAAACCAAACCAAAATCAAAATCAAACAAACAAAAGAACCCCCCCAAGACCCTAAAACATTCAATACCAGGGAGCTGCAATGATTTCATCTCTGGAGAGGGAGGAGGATAGCGTAGCCTGGCAGGAAGTTTGAGGGCTCAAGGGACTGCTGTGTTTGTCTGTGGAGGCAGTCATTGCTCTGTAGCCCAAGTGGGCCTTGAACTTGGGAGCTTCCTGCCTCAGCCACCCAAATACTGTTATTATAGATGTTTGACAAAACACCTGCTTTAAGAATTTTTTATTTTACTTTTATGTATACATGTGTACATCTATGTGTTTATGTCACCTGTATATGGGTGCCTGGGGAGGCCAGAAGAGGGGGTTGGATCCCCTAGAGTTACAGTTCCAGCCAGCTGTGGGCCGTAGGCCATCTGATGTGGGGCTAAGACCAAAAATCCATCCCTGGCAAGATTAGTGAATGTTCTTAGCCATTGTACTGTCTTCAAGTCCAAATAATTACACACACACACACACACACACACACACACACACACACACACACACATTTTTTTCAAGACAGGGATCCTGAATTTGCTCTGTAGATCAGGCTGGCCTTGAACTCAGAGATCTACCTACCTCTGCCTCCTGAGCCCTGGGATTAAAGACGTGCACCTCCATGGCCGCCGCCACCTGTTAATAATCATATCTTTAAATTTTTTAAAAAATTGGTTGATTTTATGTGTTTGAGTGTTTTGCCAGAATGTTTGTCTGTGTACCATGGGCGTGGTGCCCACTGAGGTCAGAAGAAGGCATCACAAGCTCCTGGATTTGGAGTTATGGAGACTTATGAGCTGCCGTGTGGTTGCAGGAACCAAACCCGGGTCTTCTGGAAGAGGGTTAGTGCTCCTAACCACTGAGCTGTCTCTCCAGCCCCCAAGAATCATATCTGAAACAGACGTTCTCTCCAGATACCTAGTGAATGGGCCTTAGAGAAGACTGCCCCCTAAGGACCACCGCCAGACTTGGACAGTATCCGAACCGTACCCACTGCCAAGGCAGAGAGACTTGTTGAACTGCAGTGATGATTTCAAGACCATTCACAGAAGGGTTTTGTCTGGCTTCCATCTTGGAGGCATGTGACAGAACAGCCCTAGGGATCTGAGAGGTTGGAGAGAGAAACACATTTTGTCAGTCACCAGGCCTCAGCTGGCTGCTGTGGTTGTTTGGTGCAAAGTCAGCTCACTGGGCCCTGCTGCGCTTTGCCAGGCGAACACGCTTGCTTTGGCCCTGTGGGTTTTCCCAATGCTGTGGTGTGGCATGGCACGGCTGAGCATACATACAGACAGCAGCCAATGTGCCCTGGGTGTGGGGAGCAAACCCTGTGAGGGTTTCTGTGGTCTCCTCAGAACCCTGCAGCTGAGGTCCTGGTGAGCAGCCATGTCAGAGATGCTGCTGATCTCCAGAGCACGTCCGGGCTCCAGCTGCCCTGGAGAGGTAGGAGACTGGGGTGGCCGGACTGACTCAAACAACGATACAGTGGCTGTAACACACAGCCACTCAGTGCTACTACCCCGATCGTGTAAAAACTTTAAGTTCGACACATCTAGAATAGTTCCATCACACAAAATTTGGGAAAAGCACAAATCGTTTCCTGTCTTTTTCAACACGTGGAAAAGACGGAGGACAGGATCCTGTGTCCTCTGCGGTAGCAATGAGTCATGTTGCATGGATTTCCTGATATATAACTCCCCCTAGTGTTGCCTTTGACTCATAACCCCCGGTTCTCAGTGAAGCCTGGAATTCAACCTCCGCAAAAACAGCTCGGGGCTCCTTTCACTGCTGGTTCTCCAAGTAGACATCCGCTGTTTGAATCTCTGGAAACCAAATCTGCGTCACCCTTATGTTTAAAATAGAGGTGGCACAGAGCTTTTGCGTGTGGTTCCAAATGGAAATGCCCACGTTTTCACAGCAGGAGGCGTCTAGACAAGGTGTGTGAGGCAAATACCCGGCCCATGTGAATCCCGTCATCCCCCTGGCGCGGGAAGCAGACCCACAGAGCGTCTGCTCTCTTTATAGTTTTCTCTACAGTCTACTTTAGTGCATCTGTGTAGGGTGGCGAACGCCGCTCTCCAAAATAAAGACACTTTTGCTGTAGCTGGGGCTCAGAAATTCTACACTTGTGTGGCTTAAAAGCTTCAGGCACACTCCAGTGTGGGGCCTGTTCTTCTACACTTTGGGTAATTTGTATGCATAAGAAGGCAGCGTAGTTTTGGGTTTAGTTTTTCAAAGGAAGTATTAAGGGCAAGAATATGATTTTAAGTGATTGGAAGAAAAAAAAATGTGTGAATTTAGTTCCAGACTCTAGAGAGGAGGAAAGAAGATGTTATATTTCCGTCTGAGACAGTGCAAATCGCTCTAGGATGGGCCACAAACTTCTTGCCCTGGTCACCTGTTCACAAAAGGGCAGAAACCTTTCCAGTATCCCCAAACTCCTGACGGCACAAAATCTCAGAAAGGCACTCAAGCTCCTCTGTGGGGAAAAAATTGTGCAAATTGATGGGGTGTGATACACCAAAAATACCTTAAAGACTAATTTTATTTACTTGTTATTTGCACATGCGTGTGAGTGCACCCGCGTGTGTTTATGTGCATGCAGGACCCAAAAGAGGCCAGAAGAGGGTTTCAGATGCCCTGGAACTCGAGTTACAGACAGGAGCAATTGGAGGAGTGTCTAGTGTTTGGGATAATCTGATGTATTTTTATGTTAATTACTGTTTACTGTCTGACCCACCCGGACAGGGCAGGAGATAGGTGGGGCTTAGAGAGGAAAGAATTCTGGGAAGAAGAAAGATGGCCACAAGGGGGGGGGGGGGGGGGGGGGGGGGGGGGGGGGGGGGGGGGGGGGGGGGGGGGGGGGGGGGGGGGGGGGGGGGGGGGGAGGGGGGAAAGACCACCAGGAGGAGAAGGAGAGAGACCTAAAGTGAAGAGAGAAAGGCCGCCATGGGTTAGCTGGAGGACAAACACATGGCCGCTGGCGTGGATGGAGAATCCGGCCCAGATAAAGAACATGAGCAAGTATTTGGCGTTTTGGATGGGAGGTAGTTTAGAGGCTTGATATCAGCTCTGACCCAGGTTAACCAAGGCTATTTTAAAATATACACGTGTCTGTGCTTTGATTGATTACTAACCGGGCCTACAGGTAATATTGATAATACAAATTAATTTTAAAAACAATAAGTGCGCGCCCAACGTGGGGCTTGAACCCATGACCTTGACAATAGTCTAGGGACCCAGATCCCGGTCCTTTGCCAGAGCAATACACGCTATCAAGTGCTGAGCCATCTCTCCAGCTACATAAAAAATAATATATATTGTGTGTGTATGTATATGTGTGTGCAGTTTTGTTTGTTTGGGTGTTTTGTTTTGTTTTGAAAAGGGGTCTTTCTATATATCTCTGGCTCTCCTGGAACTCACTCTGTAGACCAGGGGGGCCTCAAATTCACAGAGACCCACCTATCTCTGCCACCAGAGTGCTGGGCTTAAAGGGGTGTATCGCCACTAGTGGCCCATCAAAATATCGTTTTTTTATTAAGTTATTCTTATTACATCTCAATTGTTATCCCATCCCTTGTATCCTCCCATTCCTCCCTCCCTCCCTTTTCCCTTGCCTCCTTATGCATCTCATTGTTATCCCATCCCATTGGTCCCATCCCTTGTATCCTCCCTCCATTCCTCCCTCCCTCCCTTTTTCCCCTTGCTCCCCTCCCCTATGACTGTGACTGAGGGGGACCTCCTCCCCCTGTATATGCTCAGAGGGTATCACCATCAAAATGTCTTAAAGGAAACAAATTCTAGATTTATATTCTTGAGGCTGGAGGGATTTCTTAGCAGTTAACAGTACTTGTTGCTATGCTAGCCAAAAGTGGCGGCATATACCTTTAATCCCAGCATTCAGGAGGCAGAGGCGATGAGGATCTCTGTGAGTTCATGTTCAGCCTGGTTTACATAGTGAATTCCAGGACAGGACAGCCAAAGATATAGAGTTAAAAAAAAAAAAAAAGGACTTGTTATTTTTGCAGAGGCCAAGTTCAGTGCTGAGAACTCATATGGTCACTCACAATCATCTGTAATTCCATGGTATTAAACACCCTCTTCTGACCTCCCTGAGCACCAGCCATGAACATAACACATGTGTATATTCACACTGTGCTGGGTTTTTTTTTAATTAACCTGGTGCAAATCTCAACATGTCTGGGAAGATGCACTCTCAGTTGAGGAATTGCCTGCATCAGATTAGCCTGTGGGCAGCACGTGGGAGCATTCTTCTTTTCTTTTCTTTTAAAAAAAATATTCTATTTAACTTTAATCTATGTACAGTGGTGTGAGGGTGTCAGATCTTGGAGTTACAGACAATTGTGAATTGCCACGTGGGTGCTGGGAATTGAACCCGGGTCCTTCGGAAGAGCAGGCAGTGCTCTTAACCACTGAGCCACCTCTCCAGCCCCTTCTTTTCTTTTGAGGTAGAGTTTCACCATGTAGCCCTGGCTGGCCTATAGAACAAGCTGGACCTTGAACTCCCAGAGAGCCACCCGTTTCTCCCTCCCACGAGGCATATTCTTGGCTAATGATTTGTGTGGGGGGACACAGATCACTGTGGGTGGTGCCAGTTCTGGGCAGGTGGCCCTGGGTTGTTTAAGAAGGCAGGCTGAGAAAGCCATGGGGAGCAAGCCAGTGAGCAGCATCCCCATTCACGGTTCCAGCTCCAGTTCCTGCCTCCAGGTTCCTGTCTTGAGTTTCTGCCCCGACGTCCTCTGCCCTGGACTACAAGCCCGAAGGTGAAATAAACCCTTCCCTTCTCAACTTGCATTTGGTCATGGTACTTACCACAGCAATAGAAACCAAAGAAAGATACAGGTGAGATACAGCAATTAAGATAAATAAAACAAAAAAGAGGTTTCTTGCCCAGTGTGTTGGCGCAGGCCTTTATCCCAGAACTTGGGAGGCAGAGGCAGGTGGATCGCTGTGAGTTCAAGGCCAGCCTGGTCTACAAAGTGAGTCCAGGACAGCCAAGGCTACACAGAGAGACCCTGTCTCGAAACAAACAAACAAACAAAAAAGAGGTTTCTTTTACAGCTGGGCATGACACCTTAAATCCAGATCACCTGAGATGGGAAGATTCACCTTAAATCTGGGCCACACTTTCTCATTGACACGGAAGAAGGAAGTGTTTGCTCTTTGTCCGCTTGCTTGCCCTTGCTCTTGCTTCACTGGCATTAGAACCCACTTCTTCAGGGTTCTGATTATACTGTGAACCTGCTGGGAAATTCAGTGTTGCGGACTGAACTTTGAGATTCTTGGAGTTTCCTATAGAAGACAGCCATTGTTGGACTAGCTGGACTGCAGCCCTCAAACCACTCTGAAAGAAATTCTCCTTTTACATATGTAGATCCATTCTATTAGGTCTATTCTCTAGAGAACCTTAACGCAGTGTCAAAACAAAATGGTTTTATCCTAGCCGGGCGGTGGTGGCGCACACCTTTAATCCCAGCACTCGGGAGGCAGAGGCAGGCGGATCACTGTGAGTTCAAGGCCAACCTGCTCTACAAAGTGAGTCCAGGACAGCCAAGGCTACACAGAGAAACCCTGTCTCAAAAAACAAACAAACAAAAAAATGTTTTTATCCTTTAGCCACAAGGAGATGAATGAATAGCCAATGTGTAACTGGCATGAGAGACAGCACCAAAAACTAGACAGTTACTACCTGGTCATCCAAGCCTCTAACCTCAGCTACAGAAGGCAGGGGGATTTCAGGTTCTAGAAATGGTTGGGTAACATGAATTCAAGGCTAGTCTGGGTAACGTAGCCCTCGCTTCAAAATGAAAAGGAAAAAGAAGGTTCAGAATATAGCTCAGTAGTAGAGCCCCTGCCTGGAATCCCCCAGTGAGGGGCTGGAGTGTGGCTCAGTGGTAGAGCCCCTGCCTCGAATCCCCCAGTGAGGGGCTGGGGTGTGGCTCAGTGGTAGAGCACCTGCCTAGAATCCCCCAGGAAGAGCTGGGGTTTGGCTCAGTAGTGGAGCCCCTGCCTAGAATCCTCCAGTGAGGGGCTAGGGTATGGCTCAGTGGTAGAGGCCCTGCCTAGAATCGCCCAGTGAGGGGCTGGGGTGTGGCTCAGTAGTGGAGCCCCTGCCTAGAATCCTCCAGTGAGGGGCTGGGGTGTGGCTCAGTGGTAGAGCACCTGCCTAGAACCCCCCAGTGAGGGGCTGGGGTGTGGCTCAGTAGTGGAGCCCCTGCCTAGAATCCTCCAGTGAGGGGCTAGGGTGTGGCTCAGTGGTAGAGCCCCTGCCTAGAATCCCCCAGTGAGGGGCTGGGGTGTGGCTCAGTAGTGGAGCCCCTGCCTAGAATCCCCCAGTGAGGGGCTGGGGTGTGGCTCAGTGGTAGAGTACCTGCCTAGAATGCCCCAGTTAGGGACTCTGTGAGTAAAGCACCTGCCTATATAAAAATTCCCACTTTGGAGGTACTTGACCTCTAGGGAGGAAGGGCATGGCTTGCTTGGCTAGAGCAAACCTTTGTTCTTACTATTTAATCCATGTAGAATGTGAGGCACCAGTGTCAGCCACCAAGCCCTGCTGAGGGCCAGTAATAGATAAGCATCTTGCTGACAGTGGCAATGGGAAACAGGACTCCTGGGTGACTGTGGAACTGAGATGGAAGCTGGGTCAGTAAGCAGAGCTTAGTTGGAGGCCCAGTGGGAGGCAGAAAGTCTGGCTTCCCTAAGCAGCTGGGGTTGTTGTTGTTTTGTTTTTTAGTTCTGGGGATTGGCCTAAAGCCTTGTGAGTGATGGGTGAGTGAGTGTCTACCACTGAGCTCTAACCCTAGTAGGACCACCAGTAGGTGGAGGAGGGGAAAAGGAGGGGGAGAAGAGAAAGAAGAAGGAGAAGGAGGAGGAGGAAGAGGAGGAGGAGGAGAGCCACCACCACCACTACCAGGTGTGAACATTTCCCATCCGGCAGCTTCTGCTCTGTACTGTGAGCTTCAGCCAGCTCAGGCTTCTGCTGGTAAAGGTGTGCTGAAGGTCTGTCCCAGCAAGCACTCTAATAAGCAATCCCTTGGGAACTCACCCCAGGAAGCTCCAGCGTACCTGGTCCTTCAAGCCAGACACTGAGCAGAGAGAGGACCTCAGACCTGAGAGGGGAGAGGGGCGGGCTGCTCTGGTTCTGAACTACAAGGCCTGAGTACTGTTCCCCAGCTGCTCCTGCTTTTAATTTTTTTTTTTTTTTTTTTTTTTTTTTTTGAGAGAGAGAGAGACTGCGGGGCAATTTGAAGTTCGGGCATTTAACTCTGAAAAAAAGTGACCTTTTCAAAAACTTTTAATTTTTATTTATTTATTTATTTATTTATTTTTCCTTCAGAAACTTATAATATCAATCCTTCGTAGCAGTGTGTTTTGTGTATTTAACTCCCAGAGAGGCCCCTGCGCCCCGCTGATTTCCAGCTATACTCATCCTCCTCCCCGACCCTTCAGCAAAGAAGTTCTGGAGAGCTCGAGGGCTGAAGTTCAGGACACGCAGAGGAATGGACTCTGCACGTCAGCCCAGGAGAAAGGAAGCTGCTGTCTGTCTGTCTGTCTGTCTGTCTGTCTCATCCGTGCATCCAGGCCGGGTGGTTATCTCAATAATAAAGGACAGGAAAATTTTTATTTCGTGTAAACAAAACAAAAAACCCCCGGCCGTGATTCATTAATGTCTTTGAAACGGCATGCAAATGACAAGCTGAAACTTAGCAGAAAGCAGCTCGGTGCAAACAACAGGCATTGTTTGGGAGCTCGGTCCCCATTCGTTTCAAATCCACAGACACGATTTCCTGGGTGTATAATTGTCCCCCACCCCCAACCCCCGACAGCCAGGCTGGGCCCTTTGTTTCCCTGGCTCCTCTGTGTGGAGCGGGTGCCGTGCGTGTAGCCCCCGCAACAGATGCCACAGGCGGCTTTTGTTTTAGAGGCCGAGATAGAGAGAGTGGGGCGCACCTGTGTCGGGCGTCCCTGGGCACAGCACCCCTCCTTCCTGCCCGCCCATTGTCTATCGCCTGGTTGCAAGTCGCTCTGCTACCATTGTGCAAATAGTAGGTTTCTGCAGCTATTCTGAGGATCTGCCTAACAGATCGGTCTCCACGACCCCTACCCCACCCCACCCCCGCACCTCCCGCAATCCCCCTCGCTCCCCCCCCCGCCGGCAGAGCAGCAGTGTGTGCCCCCCCCCCATCCCCACCCCGGAACAATGTGAGCCTAGGAGAAGACTTAGGCCTCTGAGAAGTCAGTGGGGTTAGGCCTGGCACCCAACAAGGAGGTCCCCTGCCCCACAAAGGAACCTGGGGTGCCCCTGAATTCCAGACCCAAAGGTGATCTTCCACACGAAAGCCGCCCTGTTCCAGAGGGATAGGAACATGGGGTTGGACTCTGGGCTTTGGTGTGAGAGGGTTTCCAGTACAGGACTTGAGGTGCCCTGGGGGTTGTTAACAGTGAGGAGGGATGGAGTAGGGTCGCGTCAGGATGGGGGTGGGGAGGGACAGGGAGGACGGGGAGCGCCCCTGCCAGTCACATCAAGATGACCTTAACAGCTGTTGGTTCACTTAGGTATCGCCTCAGAGACCCAGCTCCAGATGTGGCCTCAGAAGAGCGGCTTGAAAATTCCGGAAGTGCCTTCTTTTTGGAAGCTTCAAACAGCAGGGCTTCGATGCTGCATGATGCTCTGTTGTTTTTCCGTGTGTGTGTGTGTGTGTGTGTGTGTGTGTGTGTGTGTGTGTGTGTGTGTGTGTGTGTGTGTCTGTGTGTGTACGGTGTGATGAAGCGAGCATGAGGCCCTGCCCTCTGCTTTGATTCTGTTCTTAGCAATGTGACAATGGATACCCTTTCTTACATTCCCTGTGCAGCCTAAAAAGCCTTCCCCGGGGCACTGAGATCAGGTGACCTGAGCCTGATTACTAGCACCCACATAAGGTAATGGCCTATAACTTCAGCTCCTGGAGCTTTGGAGGCTTTTTCACACGTGTGTGTGTGTGTGTGTGTGTGTGTGTGTGTGTGTGTGTGTGCGCGCGCACACGCGCATGCGCGCGTGGGTCAGAAGCACCAGCGTTCACACGCACACCTCACCCCCCCCCCCCATATTTGTGTGTTCAGCAGGGGACAGTGTGTGAATAGCATAAGGTGAGAGACAGCGTCTCAGGGCATATTACTGATGTGGGCAGATATTCTAGGACTTTCCATAGACCTTATTCTCTTGTGGGAAGGATGAATGGTTTAAAAGCTGGGTGTGCACTCCAGGACGTGAGGGTTGTTTTCCTTTCCCAAGGAGCCCTGAAACCATTGCCATCTGTGGTGGTTTATTGTAATTGTCAGCTTGAGTGGGGCATGGTGTGCCGGCCTGTGCCCAGGATGGATAACTCAAGCCTCTAGTTTCCCTATTATTAATGACAAAAGAAGTGCACGTGTGGCAGCAAATAGCACCTCAGTCTTAGCACAACTGGATTTAAATTTTATTTTTATTCAGACCATACTGCACAGCAGGGCCAGGGGGCTCACACTGGTATTCTTAGCCCTAGGGAAGCTGAGGCAGGAGGATCGTGAGCTCAAAGATAGTTTATACTACATAGTCAGATTCTGTCTCACAAGACCAGTGTGGGGAGAGGGTATGCCACAGCACACGCCTTTAATCCCAGTACTGTGAAGGCAGAAGCAGGAGGATGTCTGTGAGTTTGAGCACCTCCTGCTCTACATAGTGAGATCCCAGCCAGGGCCATATAGCTGTATAGTGAGAATGTGGGGAGAAAGAGAGAGAGAGAGAGAGAGAGAGAGAGAGAGAGAGAGAAAGAAGAAGAAGAAGGAGGAGGAGGAGAAGGAGGAGGGACAGGCAGGCCTGATGACCTGGGTCATTAGAATTAATGAGGCACACTTCTGAAAGTATCTGTGATGACCATCTCAGAAATAATTTATTCTCAGGACTCTGACCCACTCGGTGGACCAGGCCCTCAATGGCATTGTTAGGAAGCGGTGCATGGCAAACACAGATGGAAGACGTGGTCCTGAGGGCCCTGGCCCCTCTCGCTTTTCCCTCTGCCCCTTGTTAAGCAGGGCCTGAAGATCAGCGTCTGACACAGACTCGGCCCACTGTGATGTGTTACCCAAGGACACGGGGCTGAGTGATGTAGTTGTGCCCTCCGAAACCATGGTCACAAACACCCCCCCCTTCTGTTCTTTTACATTGTCTTTCTCATATGTTTTTGTCACAATGACCAGAAAGATGGACAAACACATTCGTCCAGGCAAGGAAACCTTTTAAATATGAAATATGATCCACACAACATACATGGTATAGGATTTATTGTAAAAGCATGGGAGGAGAAGGAAGGAGGAGCCCTACACACACACACACACACACACACACACACACACACACACACACACACACACACACACGGTGGGCTCACCCTTTTTATAGTCCTGGGTAGGGATACTCCTAACGGCAGGCTGGCAATGACATCATAGGTTGCTAGGCAGACTAGGGGCAGCATGCTAACAAGCCCTGCTTCCAAATTGCAGCTTAAATCCCCAACCCCAGTTCTTCTCCAAGCTTGAGAGTACCTTTGACAGTTCTACTTATCTGTTGCCTCTAAAAAATACGTTTTCATTCTCAAATACAACTCTTTGCTTTCATTTACTGTAAGCGCGGAGATCTCTTTAGCAATTCCTTTGAGTTTACGCAGAGTGCTGGGTGTGAATCCAGAATTTGAGAGGTGGAGGCAGAAAAATCGTAAGTTCAAGGCCAGCTTGGGTTACTTGTGGAGTTTATGCCTCAAAAAATAGCACACGCAAACCGGGCGTGGTGGCGCATGCCTTTAATCCCAGCACTTGGGAGGCAGAGACAAGCGGATTGCTGTGAGTTCGAGGCCAGCCTGGTCTACAAAGCGAGTCCAGGAGAGCCAAGGCTACACAGAGAAACCCTGTCTTGAAAAAATCTAAAAAAAAAAAAAAAAAAAAAAAAAAAAAAAAAAAAGCGAGTCCAGGGCAGCCAAGGCTACACAGAGAAATCCTGTCTCAAAAAAAAAAAAAAAAAAAAAAAAAAAATAATTAATTAATTAATTAAAAAAAAAATAGCACACACACAGAGGCTAGAGAGCTGGCTCTGAAGTGGAAGTTTCTGGTTTCTTTGAATACTCAGTGTTGGAGGTTGGTCTGATGTATTTTCATGCGAATCACTGCTTGCTGTCTCCATGCCCCACTTTTTACCTGGCCAAAGAGCCTAAACCATTTGACCAATAAAAGGCCATCACACCTGGGCAGGGCAAATGGGATGGGTGTGGCTAAGGTTCCCAGGCTTTGGGAGACAGAGAGAATCTAGAGAGGAGAAGAGACCAGAGGAGAGGAGGGGAAGAAGAAGGCTGTCCCATGGGTTAGGTGGAGGAGAAGCACATGGCTGGCATGGATAGAGATTTGACCCAGATGATGATAATTAGCAAGTATTTGGGATTAAGGATGGGAGGTAGCTTGATAGAAATTATTAGAAGCAGATGGCATGGGATTGGGACAGGTGTGGGATACCTGCCGCACTATGGGAAGTAGTTTACGGATTAATATCTGCCCTGCCCCAGGTTGACGAAGGCTATTTTAAAACACAACGGGTGTCTGTGTCTTGATTGATTGCCAGCAGGTTAGAAAATACTGCCGTTAGCCGGGCATGGTGGCGCACACCTATAATCCCAGCACTCGGGAGGCAAAGGCAGGCAGATCGCTGTGAGTTCGAGGCCAGCCTGGTCTACAAAGTGAGTCCAGGACAGCCAAGGCTACACAGAGAGACCTTGTCTTGAAAAACCAAAAAAAGAGAAAGAAAAAAAAAAGAGAAAATACTGCGGTAATAATGATTATAGGCCTAATGATAAGCATCATTAGGCCATACTAGTAAATTAGCCACAACAACTCAGTTGCTTCACATGATGCTTTGCTGGAAGAAGTGAAGTACAGCCCCGTGGACAGTGGGAGAATGCTGCTTGCATTGCTGTGTTGGGGACAATAGGCCAGATGGCCAATGTTCAGCCATCTTGTCAGAGTCTGCACCTTTAAGTCTGTTTTTCCCAGAGCTTGCCTTTCACCAGAAACTACCTGACCCTGCTGTGGGTCAGCAGTTAGACTAAAGACAGATAGAGATGGAGCGACTCTGTCATGGTTTAGCAGTTAGACTAGACAAAGAGGGAGCCAGACAGATACCCTGTGTGGCAGGACATTATGACCCTGCCTGGAATTCCTTGTGTTTTGAGAAAAGCCTGCAGCTGGGTTGCTATAGCAATATGCTCCCCTGCCT
Source organism: Acomys russatus (assembly GCF_903995435.1). Taxonomy (NCBI): domain Eukaryota; kingdom Metazoa; phylum Chordata; class Mammalia; order Rodentia; family Muridae; genus Acomys; species Acomys russatus. The sequence continues at coordinate 508,059 of NC_067155.1, read as the reverse complement.
TCTGCCTTATAAAAGCTGCTGCCTGACTAATAAAGTTTGAGAGCTTGATCAATCAGACTTGCTGTCCTTCTTTGTGTCTTGCACTTTTCAACAGGTGAACTCCATCCCGAGTATTAGTCGAACCCCGCAGGTCAGGTCAGTGCTGCACGGGCATTTTGCTGGACTTGGCTGGTCTTCATTTTGCAGAGAGAA